>NW_020455546.1:630280-667488 GCF_003342845.1 Nothoprocta perdicaria
AGAAGAAGGGAGGGAGAGAAGAAGGGAGGGAGAGAAGAAGGGAGGGAGAGAAGAAGGGAGGGAGAGAAGAAGGGAGGGAGAGAAGAAGGGAGGGAAGAAAGCACCCACAGCTTATTGTCAATATATTTCAATATGTAGGTCTAATACAAAGGTTTCTTTCAAGACCAGACCTGACCAATGGGCCAGGGGAATTATCCTCAGGGACCAAGTTGTACATACAATGTCTTGCAACATTGAAATTGAGGTTTCCTTAGCTTACCCAAGGCTCCCTGTTTACATGCAAAGCAGCAGCTAAATGGCAAGGCAAGCAGGTGAAGCAACACGTGGGCCAGGAGAAGGCACTTACGGGTCCGAGTCGTCAGAGCTGGAGTCATCGTGACTTTGCTCCGACTTCCACCTCTTGTGCCTGTCGATCAGCTCAGTCAGGTAGGAGGTTTTCTTGGCGTTTCGTAAAATGAACTTGTGTTTTAARAGCTCTTTTGCAGTCGGTCTCTTAAAAGAAAGGATTTTTTTTAATTGCATTTGAAAGTGTTAAAATGACTTCTAGTTGTATCACTATAAAGAGGTGATTAAGGCAAGCAAAGCACTACTGTCACAGATGTGGGCTTTACTGCTGTGCATCTTAAAATACATCCAACGGTATCTACAATAAAGTTGAGATGCTAGTGAGTATCTTGCACTATTCATGGAAAGCCGAAAGGCATGTTTTCTACACAGAGACTAAAATACAGGCTTTTCAAGAGTGCCAAACCAGCATCTTAATTTCCTTTGATGATCAAGTGTACTACAGCCTCTGGCATCCCTTGGGACAGAATTTTCAAACATCCCATATGGCTCTATTAGAACAATACTAGAATTGATGTCTCTATCAAAGCTTTCTGCCAGTAGTTTTATTTTTGTACAGGGCTTTACTGACCTAGACATTAAAATTGCTAGCAAGAGAAAAAACACGGTTAACAAGAAATATTATCTCTCTCATTTACACCAATTTCTATATTAATGTCCTCCACAGCCAAAATATTTTCGAGTTAAGAAAAAGCTAAAGATAATAGTTAAAAAGAAAAATCTAACGCCACATATTTGCAAGTGTGTAAAAGAAAGAAAGAAAAAAAAAGGACACATAAAACCCTATGACCTGAACTCTTAAATACTTTTTTTTTTTTTTTAAATAAAACAGGTGATTTTTCAAAGTGTGTTTATGTGTTTATAAAACACACAGTGAAATAGATCCTCTTGAGAAGAACCAAAACACATTGAAGCTGTTCTGTTAAATCTCTTGAGAGGATATCCGTAGGTTGTATGAAATAAATCTGATTAAGTTTATTTACTGGTGGGCTATTTTCTTAACTCTTCCAGCCTGCCTTTGTATTTTAAAATGCTTTAACTATCTCATTTGTGAAAGGCAGAGTGCTAAATAAATAGTATCRTTACCAGTAAAGGAAAAATCATTTCAACCTTAAATTACCAAGTGTTAACTTTCCATAGAATCTCTCCAAATAAATAGCACWGGTTTCCCCTCCAAGCCCCTTGTAAACAAGTTTCTCATAGAGAATTTGTGTAAACTAGACACGTTCTTAGAAGGAAATGACAAAGAGCTGCAACTCACAAAGCTTGGGTCCTTGTTCAAGCAGGCCTCAACAAATTCTTTGAGAGTTTTACTGAAGTTTCCTTCCAACGTTGGTGGATTGTTCTTAGGGATGAGGAACAAAGCCTTCATGGGATGCAATTCGGAATGAGGTGGCTCTCCTTTGGCAAGTTCTATGGCCGTTATGCCCAGTGACCAGATGTCTGCCTGTAACAAATGRTAACTCAGAGCTTAGGTCAGAAAGAGAAGGGAAACGATGTTCCTTGTGAAGTTAGRTTTCAACCTTTGCTATTAATCATTTTCATGGAATCAAGTATGATTACATTGCAATAGCCAAAAATGTTTGCAGTAGGAATCAACTCATTGGAATAATAGCTCTTGCAGAACCAGGTCATGAGCTATGTTGACAATACAGTGCAGGTCATGATCAGGAAGGCCATCAGCTACCAAGATGGTAAAAAGTGTTTCTGGAACAGCAAGAGAGCTCCAGYTTTGTAACAATCACTAGCCATTTTAGATGTCTGCAAATATCCTCTTTTAACCACATCAGTTTTCTGCCATAACTCGGATTTTGTTTAGCTTTGCATGACTGCATCGTTTCAGCAGTCAGCATGAAGATATCAATCCAAAAAACAAAAAGAGGGAGCAATGCAGAATTTAATAGTTGGCATGAGGCATGAAGAGCAACACAATAATGGAGGAAAGGAGCAGATAAGCCATAGTAAAGGCAGCACTCAGAGAGCACTTCCAGCCCCTCGGAGAAAACCCATCAGCACGATGGCAGCAAGAACTGGTAAGGGGTAAGTAGCAAGAACTGGCCAGGGGAAGCAAGAGAGGTAAGTAGTGGCAGCTACATGAGACATGATGGAGACTTCACTGGGAGGAAAAAAAAAAAAAAAAAAGGAAATCTGCATGCAAATTCGAGAGAGAGTCTGCATACAACTTGTGTAATTCGAGTTTGAACAAAAATATTTTAAAATGAAGTAAATAAAAGGAAGACACTTGGCCTAACATCTTGAAATCCCAAAGTCTCTTACCTTCGAATCGTATGCTGACCGCTTTATTACTTCAGGTGCCATCCAAAACGGTGTTCCTACAAAGGTATTTCTCTTTATTTGTGTATCTGTTAGCTGTCCTGCTACTCCAAAATCTGCTAGTTTTACTTCTCCTTGCTCAGACAGCAATACATTAGCAGCTAGAATAAAAGAAAAGAGCTGAAATTAACAGCTTTGGTACTTCAAGGTTCTTCATTTCTACTGCATGAGCTATTCTAAAACTTATTACAATAYCCATTTTAAATGGTTTACCTTTAATATCTCGGTGGATTTTCTTTTCTGAATGCAAGTAATCAAGTCCTTTGAGTATTTCTCTCAGTATTGTGGCAATCTGGATTTCATCAAGCGAGCCAGGTTCTAACTAGGAGACAGGAAAACGTGTTTAGAAACACTTTAGAAACACTTGGGCACACACTTAAAACTTGAAGGTTATGAAATTGCAAAGAAAAAAAAATAAAAAAACACACAATCTCTACTTCAAATGTCTTTAGTCTTACTCAGATGCTAATCTCATGAAATTGTAGTATTTGTCCTACTGGTCTGTCTTACTAATAACTTCTTAACCTACCGGCCAATTGTAATAAGTCAATTAAATTCCCAAAGTTCATAAAAAGTTTTCTAAGATTGAAGTCTGTGAAAAAAAGGATATCCAAAATTATCACAGTTTGTTCTTCTCTCTCCTAGCCTTTCAAATATAAACTTATCCATTTTTAATTGAATAGTGTGAGAGGGTGCAAGAGGCAGAATTAAATTCAACAGCTCAGTATTGTAATTATTTTCCTCCCAAAAAATAGAGGTAAATCTATTTTGTCTTATTATGTCTTGTCTGCAGCCTAAGGAGCGAGTCCCACCTCTAACTTTTGCTGCTGCCTTAGTTTCTTTTTTTTTTTTTGCTGCTGCTGCCTTAGTTTCTTTTTATTATTATTTAGTTTCTTTTTATTTCAGGAACTAATTTTCCTCCCCATGCCACGCTTCAAAACTTCTAGCTTACAACTGCAGAACATGAGCTATAGCCCAAAACACTTGGTCTATACTAAATGTCTGATGATCAAGAGACAAAAAATACTTACTTTATCTAAAACACCTTAAGAAGCTTGTGGAAAGCTTTTAAAAATCTCTCTTAAAAGCAAGACACAGTGTTGGGTTGTGACTTTCCAACCATCTCTTTAAATATATGCGCAACCTTTCTAAAGCATCTATCTTGTAATCTAATTATTTATATTGTACTGAACTAAGAAGCGCAATTCTACAGGCTGTATACAGATCTAAATCTCAGTATCTGCAGAGGAAACTGAAGCCCTTCAAGCAACTAAATCTCCCATGCTATTACTACATGGGATTGCRTGAAGCGCCCCAAACACTGCTCAAACGTTGGCTTAACAGAAGCATTGAACACTACAAAAGTTTCCTCCCACATCCACATAAAACCCAAACACTGAAGGTATAAATCTGCAGATTGTTATAATAAAAGCTTCTGAGCAACTTAATTCTTATGAGAAGAGACAGTGTGGACAGAGGAACTTGGAGCTCTCTCCATCTGAGCTAGCTTCAGAAGAACAAGGGTGCCACTGAACCTAAAATACCTCTGATGCTTCATTCATATCTCAGATAAAAATTTCAGGGATAATCACATCACAAAATCCTCAGGAAAGAAATACTCAGCTAATAGGCAGGCACAGTATGAACAYAGGAACGTTGTTTTAGAAGCACAACAAACAGGCAGGCACACGATACTGCCTGACCCTGGGCACCTAAGAGCCTCCTAGGCAGCTTGAGCCAGCAGAGCTGATCAAGGAAAACCTCTTTTGTGAGATATCAGCCAGCACCACATCAGGCAGCAGCAAATTAGTGAAGACAGACTATGAGTGAGAGAATCAGCAATTTTACCTGGACCAAAAACCTCTATTTACAATTCAAAATTGAAAAATAGTTTATTCAGTCATGTTAAAACCCAGAAAATACTGGGCCAGCATGTCACCTATACATGGGATTATAGCTTCCCATACAGTTCCATATAGAAATAGGTAAAGTATGTCAGTAATGCCACCAGGGGCAAGTTTAGAACCATCAGGTACCTGTTAAACTAGCAAATCATGCAGTGTAACACAAATTCAAAAATATTCTTAATATTTAAATACGAAAGTTAAAAGTGCGACTAAATTTTTTGGATTATTGCTAGACAACAAATTTGGGGCTAAAAATACAACTGTTACAAAACCTGACATCTATTTGATTCTTGTGCTCTCCTCTATATATTTTCAAAGCCAAGAGAGTAATCAAATAATAATAAACTTGCCAATGCAAACAAATATTTTCTAATCCTTCTCCTGCCAAAATATATATCTATATATATATATTTATTGTGACAACCAGTGAACTTGCTTTTTAGCAGATCTTTATTAGGAATACTGACTGCCATGACATGGCCATGTAACTCCTCCTTACAGGATGTGAAAACAGCAGTATAAAGAAGTCTGACAAGATCATTAGATATATTTATACATAAGTATATCAGTCAGCATTAAAAGATGGCAGTCCAGCTGCAGGAACCCCAATAAAGCATTTATTACCCTCCTGTCTCTTTCTGCACAAATGATCAGACTTGGGCTTATGGAAAAATAATATTTTTATAGTAAGGACAAACCCTTATTTTCTCCTTGCCTAGGAATATCCAAACTAAAACAAAAGTTTTTCTTTCTTAGCCATCTGATTGCATTGCTTTCTCACCTCAAGTAACAATTTTACACTTGCAAAATGAGAACTTTTTATATTATTTCAACAAACAGCATCACCAGGCAAACGACACATTAGTTTCTGTAATTTTATAACAAAATAAGGGAGGAAAGCAATTACGTAGTCTAAAGTAAAATAAATTTGCTTACAAGATCAAGGGCAGAGCCTCCACCAAGGTATTCCATTATTATCCATAGCTTTGTATCCTGCAAGACAAAGCAACAACAACAAAAGAGTATTAAGGAAAAAAGCAGCAACTCTCTATTATAAAGTTATAACAAGCCTCGTTTCATCCTTTTTGCTGAAGAAAATATTGATGCTTTTGAAACACCACCAATGTTTAGCTGTACCCCCCAAAATACCTTTGAAAGTAAGATATGATACTATTTTTAGCCCCATTTGATGAGGATTAAATATAACCTATCATAGGCTGTTAAACTTCCTGGAGAACACAGTTGTGTTGATTCTGTTATTTGAATTTAACAAGTGGAAAGCTCTATCACATTTATCAGAGTATAACAGCACAAGCACTAGAAGTTAATTACTGCAATAACTGATGCATGCTCTTAATATCCTATTCAAGCTCMATTCATCTTACCTTTCTGTGTAGGGATACACAGTGCAAATGGAGAATAAACATATTAATAAACTCTGATAGAGATATCCAGAATACYAAGTATTAATGACATAAAATGTGCTTCCTCTCATTAATATAAAATGTCTTGTTTTCATTTTCTTTAAAATATTTCCTTTAATAAGCTTGACACCTGTCTAGATTAAATTTCATTTAAAGCAGATTGTTCAAATCACCAAATTGTTTCACTTTCTTGCAGGACTGATCAGAAATCAGATTGATCAGATTGACCAGGAAGAAGAGAAGCTGTGAGTCCCCCTTTCTCTTGCRGGAGAAGCCTTGAGACGTGAATTAAAGCCAAGCCATAGATCTACGAGACAYATATTCAAGTGAAACTGCTGCATGAACCATACAATTTTGTTATGATTGTCACATTACATTATGGTTTATTAGTTTTAACTCCATACCCCACTCACAAGAATTCAGGGATAAAAGCATAAGGATCTCTCATAAAGCCAGGAGCATATAAATAAAAARGAAGATTAATTGACTTTAACCTGTAAAGTAAAAGTTAATGTAAGTGCAGTAACTGACAGCCAGGGCAAGTAAGACTATCTCAACCTCTCCTAGAAAGGTGTCCAAAAAGAGAGTGAGGGAGAGCAACAAGCACATGTGTAAGAATGAGCAAGCAGCTACAGGACATAACTTCTTGAAAACAACATAAAGAACTTGAAAACTGTAGCCCTTAGTAATTTCTTTAGCCCTTGTTACGGCTGTAGGTACATCTGCATAAAAACACACAGCCCTCCACTCTCCATTTTTACACATCACCCTATTTACCCTAATTTGACCTTAGACTTAGTTCCCTCACATCCCTCACTCTAACTAACACACACACACACACACACACACCAGACTATCACTAGACTTGTCCTTTAGGAGTCAACTAAGGCTATGTGACAAACACAGGCTTGTTAAAAATATTTTGAGAAGCAGAACACAGCTTTTACAGGAAAAAAAGCAGCATAGAAAGTCTACATTACAGCCTTTGTAAAGCTCTTTCTTGATTAACCCCTGCAGGTATCACAGATGGTCAAAGAACTATCYGGTGCTTTAAGAAAATACTTTATAATCACAAAATAGTTATTTTGTTGCTACAGTTCCCCCAGATTTGACTTTTGGATTAAAAGTCCCTCTAAGTTTCAGAACAAAATTGCTTTTCAAAAGTCACTTATTCAGAGTGACTCATTTTACTTGTAGAAATGTTCCTGAGTGCAGTCAACACAATCAGTATCAAAAAAGAAAAAAAAAGCATCAGGAAGACCTTTTAAACCTCTTCTACARCAGCATGAAGTGCTCTGTACGTTGGGCAATATTGGCTGCCTACAGAATTCAATGATGACTTAAGCACCAACATGTCATTACCCATCAAGTTTACTCAGTCTTTCCTCCTAAAACTTTCACAACCAACTGCTTGGGGCCACATTCCTGAGTTCAGAATAAAACACTGATGCCTCTGGAAATTTAGTAGTCAGACATATTAAAATTCACCTAAAAATCTGTAAAGTCCAAAATCGCAATTAGGGCAYTTGCCCAACAGTATCGTATCTGCAAGTGAAGCAAAGCAACACTCATATGTTGTGATGTGATGCTGACGACTTTATACACACAGCCCTCAATTCAGCTAAGTGTATCTTAAATGCGAAGCATATCTTAAATCTCCTCCCATCACAAGAATACACTCTCCCTCTCACACACAAATTAAGTTTTCATCATTCATGTGAAATATTTGAGTTGATACAAATACAAACTGATACAAGTAAAGATCCTTACTGCTACCCTAACTAAGCCCTGCTAGAATTGATATTACTGACCTCGTGTTTTCTTCTTAAACAATGTATGCTAATTTTAAATAACAAAGTAATGCTTCTTGGGGAGTACTATGAAGCAATTTGTTAAAATTTAGTTCATGTTTAGAACCAGTAACCCATATATACACTTATTTTACGCTGCTTGGGAACAGCATAAGATAACTAAAGCATTACTGACAACAAAGCTTGGCATCAGCAAAGCACTGCACCTTCTTCTTTTAGCCCAGAAGTACTACATTATCTTTAGTGATTAAACAAAAAGAGCACTTACATACGATACTTTCAATTAAAAAAATCAACCCCCACTTGTGTACTGAGCCAGCCCCCATCAGGAGCTCTGCTTTTAAGATGTGCAATYAGAGCAGTTTTCTTCTTTTAAGCCTCAGCCACAAGGGATCACTGAGGTATCTACCAAATACATGGGGGCATGGTGAAGCATCAATTCAAATTTAGCATTATTACTCCACTATAAACATAAACCAGCACATGGAACATTTCCTTTTTCACTGTAGGCACATGGGGGTGCACTTTGATGCCCTGAAGCTGGGCAAAGGGACACCACTGCAATCTGAAAGGGGAGAGTTACTCTTTTCTGAAGACCAACCATCTCAAATCCCACAGAAAATCTGTCTTCACAAACCTGTAACTTACATCAAAAGGCATGAGTCAAAAGGAATAGCTACTTATAAGTTACATAATTGAAATAATATAATGTATTTGTTAATGAAAGTAAGAACTAGCTTAAACTGAYCTACAGAATAGTAGAGAAAACTAAAGTATCACAAAGCCACAGTACCAACCCAGAACGTTCTCAACTATTTGGACACCGATTCCTAGACACTTGACTTCAAAGACCCGATTTGGAGATAAAGAATTGCTCCTCCCTTACTTTAAGCAAACCTATTTGCAGAGGAAAGCTCTTGGAGGCCGCTGTATTTCACACTCACATTTTTTTATTACACGTCTGAAGGCCGCGCTGTCCTGAGGAGCCACCAGGTGGCACGAGGACATAACGGCAGAGCCGGCCCAAAAAGCGGATGAAAGAGTCMATCCAAGAGAACTACATCCCGAGGAACCTGATCACTCCTACGGCCGAGTTGTTCCTTGTCTCGCAGTCACGGAGTGCAGTCAGCTCCTGAGGGCAGCAGTGAGCCCGGCACAGGCAGCTGCACTGGSTGGGAGAGCTGGCCTGTTGTACAGGCTGAGACACGAGGCTGCTCGCCCTGGGCTCCTTGTCATTAACCATCAGATCACACAGCACATAGAAGAGCTTACATGCAGATAAAGGATACAGTGATCAGGCAGAAAATACTTGTATTTTGTAGGATGTCATAAATGAAACACTTGCCCTTGTCTTGGCCCTTGTCAATGGCCCTTGTCTTGGTGGTTATTTTGCTTCCCTTAGCAGAGGCCAAAGTATTTCAGAATAACACTGAATATTGCCAAACCTGACAACAAGCACCAGGAAGTATCAAATTCTCCCTAACTACACTGATATTTTCAAGGTCTTTTCCCAAGAGTTTATTTTAAAAAGAATATTAAGGACTCTGACACATACAAGAAAATTGTTGGTTTTGACTATTAAAAAGCACTCTTCCTTAACCGGATATACTGATATTAGATCCTTGAAACTCGCAGCATCTGTGAACTTCCAAGTTGCTGGTAGACTGATCAACGCCCAGATCCATAGATCAGTATGAGARCAGACTTCCATCTGACCCAAAGTTTCATATTAGCAGAACAGTGCAGACATAGGTCTATGGAGCAAATGCACAGTTTCAACCAAGACTACACACTGATCTTTCTCACAACCACAAATCTTGTCACTTCTTGCCTAGTTGTAAGTATTACACCTATATAGTGTTAGCAATTTAAAAATCTAATCCTAGCTGAAACCAGGGCTCCCATATGTAAAAAGTGCAAAATAAACCACATGCCACCCCCCGCTTTCGTGCCATACTTTCCACTCCACCATCCTTGGGCAATGCCCTAGGAACTGCAAATAGCCTACCCAGATGCCACTCAATGTCATTTAATAACTGTGGATAGATTAAAGGGATGGGACAGGATAAAATTGCACAGTAAGTTATTCCTATTGTGGTTTCTCCCAAGTTTGAGCAACAGCTTTATTCAYATAAGTTCTAAATAATCAAACTCTTCGCATTACAAATGGGCAGACTGATTCTACTGCTCCATATCTAGCTCCCACGAGCAGCTGTCACACAAAGAACAGCTATGTTTTTATAAGCTTTTATGTTTTTGTAAGCTTTTAGAATGGTCTTCACAGAAGATTAACCAGACAAAAAGCTTTCAGTGCCAAATCACACTACCCTTCTAAGAAAGAAGAGCTTTCTGCTTGTAAATGATAAAGCAGCATTTTGCTTTTAAATACTATCACAGTAAGGACTACTATTTTTTTTTTGCATACTTGACCAACAAGAAGTTCTTCAGCCTTATTACAGAAAATGAAGAATGCTCCTGTCATTCCAGACCATTCTAGGAGGACATATTAAGCTCCATCATTTGGATAATGTGTCACTGCAAATTTTTTTGACAAGCTATTCATCTTGCTAATGTGTTTTCATCTGTTTCCACCTCCTACTACAATATAAACTTGTATGGGCTGGTGTATCAGCTTATAAGGAGGGAAGCTAACTGTAAATATCCTTACAGATTTATTTTAAAAAGAAACCCTATGGGAAGTTTTTGTGAAGGGCAGATGGCCTGGAAAGAGAACTGTTGGCTTTAAAGAACAAGAGAAACTCTTTAAAGAAAGCTCAAAGCTATAGGCACCCAGGTTGCCTTAGCCACCACAGAGAAGTCCTCCTTCCTCCTCCTGGCTGCAATTGATGATCCATGTTTGGGATCCAAGGTTGGGATCTTCAAGTTCCAGGGTTCCTAGAAAGGTGAGGAATAACTGAAACATCAACAGCTATAATAAATAAGCTAATTTTAACCCTGGAAATTAATATCCTGCTGTGGAATTTTTGAGGTATAAAAAGACCAAAAGCAGCTGTTAAGAAATACAGATTATCTATTCATCGAGAAAGTACAAGCAAAAAATTAGCTGTCAAAGCAGAACATCTAGCAGACTATTAAAGACCACAGTTCAGACTGATTTGCTTCTTAAACCAAGAAAATGAATTTTACTATCATTTTGAAAGGCTTCAAAGAGAAAGAATGCTACTTTGAAAAGTTCCCTCCAGGAAAAATTTACATAGCAGTAACTAGATTTACCATCAAAAGGAATTCTCCAAGTATTTCAAGAATCCCAGAGCCTCCAAATAACACTTCCCACATACAGCCAGCACTCTGGCTGTATGCTTATGTATGTTTATGACATATATTTCATTATGTACAAAAAAAGTATGTTTATGACAGATATTTCATTAAAGACTAGTAAGCAGGCTTTAAATTCTAAAGAAATTCTAAAGAAAAGTATGTATAAACTTATTTTTAAAGCCTCTTACTGATACAAGAAAGCAGCTCAACTGAAGCAAATAAAGAGCATCAATTTCCTCCTCACCTGCTCACTGAAGAGGACAACCTCTTACTAAAAAGAAACTAGTCTGTTTCTTTTTAGACTTTTTAGACTTTTTAGACTACTCTTTAGCTTGTCTTATGGAAACAGAGAGAACCTGGCAATGAGCTTCATCAGGCTGCTCCTGCTTGTTTGGCACATCCAATAACACCTTGTAGAGGTAAGAACAACTCCCTGAAAGAGATTTGCAGTTCTGTGAACATTTCCATCTTTGAACTTGAGTATTYGCTTAGGTTTTGTGAAAAATGGAGAAAGGGCCATAGATAAAGTATCTCTTTGAAAGTTTACACACTAAGAAAAGATTTTTAAAAAAATCTTAATTTTATACTTGAGCAATACCAATGAAATTTAGAAGCAAGATAAAAAATAATTTTTTCTAATGAAATTATGTGAGCTGACAACAATAACAGAAGTCTCAACATTACATTAAAAAAAACTACTGAAAACAGACAAGCAAAAAAACAAGTTAATTTAATTGATCAACATGGTAAGGACTTTTTTTTTAATGAAATCAGGAAGGTCTGTAAGTTGTTGAAAATATCTACAGGTAAACCTACAGTCACATAGCTTTGGAAAAGAACTAGGTGTCATGTTTATAGGACAAGCTTCCTCCTGACTACCTTAATTTATTCAGGATTCAACCTACAGATCTTTTATAATTATATGGTAGAGCCCGATAAGAAAGTTAGTTAGATGGTCATTATTAAACATACTTGACATAGCTAGAAAGATTTTTTAAGTTAGGAAAAAAATGTTGAACTAATAAATAATATGCTTTTTTCTGCTTTTTTTTTTTTTTTTTTTTGGTGGCACAGAAGTTGTTAATGGGGTACTTGTGACCACAGGAATTAGTAAGAGAGATAGCTTAAATGTTCTGAGCGCCCAATATGCTCTCCAAATCCTCATCCCTAACAGAAAGTTGCTCAGCAAACAGACTCATTAATGAGCCTACTCTACTCCCAAATATTCTCACAATAAAATTWAAAAAAATCACCTTGTTTCTAGTCCTTCTTTTAGTGCAATTCACAAAATGCTGGAATAAGAACAAGAAAAACAGAGCTAAGTATTGCTATGAGTTATCTGCCTGAAAGGAGAAAAAAAAAAAATTAAAAGGGCTAAAAAGGCTGGTGCGGGATCTCTGTGCCTGAATTTTTAACGTCTTGGTACACTTGGTACATCTGTTTCTTTTAAACTGAGTTTTCCATTAACAAAAACAAAATATTCCATGGATATTTAGAAGATATAAACAGCTTTACTACACCTAGGTAGCATCTGACAAGAAAAAATTAACACAATTCCTGAAGGAAATATTTCCTTCCAGCAGAACAAAATGCAGTCTTTTGTTTCTGTAGCATCTTTATGAGACAATGCTTTCTAGAAATCTAAACACATACAAAGAATTAGGCAGAAAATACCTACATATTAACAAATTATTCAGCAATCCATACAAAAAGTCTTTAAGATTATGGAGAGCAAGCAGAGTCTTTTCCCTAACTTTATTCCTAAGGATCACAGAGTCAGAAAAGCACAAGTTTTGACTGTGAAACATAAAAAACAAGGAGAGCAGAGGAGCACGTGTCCAAGGATAAACCCAGGAAGAAAGAGCCTTCCTCCCTTACGCTGCGGGCACGTTGTTAGCAAACGGGCACGGGCTAGAGCAGCAGCGCCTGTGCCCTAMGCACTGGTGGCACTGCAACGAGCTGAGGAGGCCTCAGGGCCTTCTCAAAAGACGTCCACGAAGGAGGGACGAGCAGAACCCTTGAGGAAGGGGCTCTGCTGAAGAATATCACCGCACGGGGGGCAGGATGGATGAGAAGCAGGCTGTCTGGGGAGCGTTTCTGAGGCGCTTACCTCCTTTGAAGTCTCTTGGCGGCAGGATGAATGCCTGCTGTCCTGGGGCTGCCATCCCTTTGAGGGGAGGGAGGTACGGAGGAGCCCAAAGGTTCTCTTCTAAACACAAGTCCTTACTGCAAGCTGGCCAAAAGGTCCCTGCAATCAAAGAAATCAGGGTGGTTTTGCATGTGGCGCATTTAGGTCCTTTCATTAAGGTACGTCAGCCATCTAACACGTTCAACCACAGAGGAAAGAAAAAAACAAAAAAGAACAAGATCTGCAGGGCAGCCAATGCAGAAGAGTGGCTAAGGAAAGAAATGCTCAACCCCTTTTGGACACTATGTACTCCATGGAAGGGACAGGCAACACARTTTTTCAGACTCAAGCAGGACATCCTCAGCATACAGTATTAGATATGCRTTCATGTGTGTATGTATATATATATGTATATATAAATATATATATAAAGCTGCCTTTTGAACCACTTCCATTCATTTTCCAACACTACGAAGTTCCCGCGTTCTTCTGCTGAAGAAAAGAGATCCCTTCTCATTTCTATGCCTACATACTAGCCAACTTATTCTACAATCTAACATAGTGGGTCACTATTTCACAGTTACCTCCTGCAACTGCCACAGCAGTAAGCAACTGAACCTCTAATGCATCCTTTCAGCAGGAAACTATTAGTAAAATAACTTGCAGAGCCACTTGCTCTGCTACTTGCTTTGCAAAGCCAACAAGCTGTTAGATCTGGGAGACAGAGCATCTAGCAGACTTCCATGTTTGGAGGCCAGCACGTAGAGACAGGATCTCCCTGTTTTCCTTGGTCTGACTCAGCCCTAATGCTGTCCAACATTCCCAGCCTCTTTGGCACGTTTCCTGGGCGTCTGCCCTTCCATCACAGACCTGAATCTTCATAGCCCAGCTGTCACTGGCCTAGGCACGTCATGTTAAACACCAGCTTTCTTAGAGCTCCAAATTCTTCTTGGTTTACAGCCTTCTCCCAGTTTATCTGATAGTAGAATTGCACAGATGTGTATTTCTTGCATTGGCTGCAAAACCGGTTCCCAGCTAGTGAACCCCAGCAGCCTGCAGAGCCACCAGGGACCTGCACACGGGTAACTTCCTAATGGGCTGGCTAAGCACTTCTTTGGAGCATTACAAGTGTACCCGAGTCCAGAGTCTTACCCTTCCCATCTACATTTATCTAACTCACCCTCCTTGGTCTTCTGAAAAAAATAAAAGGCAGGGGAGGAAGGTAGTGAAAAGCCCTGACCCTTATAACCATTCCTCTTTAAAAGGCAAGTCTTAATCACCTAAGAGCTGACAAAACTCCTTCCTCCCTTTCCCTGTTCACCAGCCACGTATCTGTTCAGTAGCCAAGCCTATCTAGGCCCTATTTTATTGGGAAAAAAAAAAATGAATTCAATCTATGCCAAATCTCCCAGAAAAATCTATTTAAAGTTATGTTCAAAGATTAATAGATGATTTACATAATGCTGGGATTTGGCAATAAACTTTTCTCTTCACCAAGAAGGTAACGCACAACATTGACCACACCCCGTAACCAAAACTTTACACAGCAGCGAATTTCAGCAAGACARTTACTAATAATTTGCACAAAGTCCCAAATGAGAAATCAGAAGTAAAGCTTATCAGCATGATTTTACAGAATCCATTCTTCCGGACAAATTGCATTACAAAAGGAGCAAGTAGCAAAAGTTAAAAGTAGTTTCTTGCAAACTTTTTATTGGATTAATAAGTTTTCTATGTGGAAAAAAATGCCTTCCAATAAATACTGACATTAGCATTTCGTTTTCCCCACACCACCAAAATATCATCCTATGTGCACCTAAAAATCCTACACTTACTTCACTGGAGCAGCTTATATTSATTAAACTCCAAAGTTTTCTGAGTGATTCCTTCCTAGATCAGACACCAAACTACCTTTATAAAAAACCACAAGAACTCCTTCCTCCCGCTGTCCAGGAAACAGCTGCACTAATGTTTACACATCTGTCTGTTTATAGTTACAGCAAATCAAATGCGAATTAAGGCATAACTTACATATATTTCTTTGCACAAACATCAAGGAACCCATTAGTTTAACTTACATATATTTCTTTGCRCAAACATYAAGGCACCCATTAGTTCAATCCCCTTTACCACTTGTGTATGCAGCTCTTAGGTCTTTTTGCCTTCCCACTCGCCAGTTTGGGAGTTTTCACTCCTCTTTTCACTTTACCTTTCACAGTTCCACCATTATATCCCACTACCCTTTAACACAGTATTCACAGGTCAATTCTCCTTCTACAAAAYCCTTACTACTAAAGTGGAAAATATCAGCTCTAGAGTCACTCAAGTCTTTCAGCACATTCTTATGCCAAGTTCATCACTCCAAGTCCTGCAAACACTTCATTGTTCTGCAAAGTCCCCTTAGTATTTTCTACTTTCTTTCCACTTTCCACCACCCAATTCTTGTCTTAATATCTAATAACATCTATAAACACCTTCTAGTCATGCCCATTTTGCTTCTATTGGATTGTTTTTTCTTTCCTTTTAAAGTTACTGTTTTAAGAAAATAATCTCCAAGCTACTACTTTATCTTAACTTCTTCGCAACAGCTTAAAAAATTAGGAGCATAATAATAAAAAGAGATGGAAAGAGAAACAAATCTTAATAACTTAATTAAAAACACTGACTCCTGAATACAGAAAATGTAGTGGCCTATAACCAATACAGTACTAAAGCCTATTTAAAGAGGAACTTTTCTTTTGAGGTCTACTAGCTTAGAGTCTCTAATCAACTTTTGAAGTAACAGCTTCTAAGAACTGTACATTCAGCTATTTTAATAGGTTTCTTAGTCATCTACAACATGCCATCAGATAACATTCTGTGTGCATAAGGCATGTGACCGCTCTGCAGAAACGAACATTTCCGTTGAGACCATACAAAGAAGTAGCAGGATTTATCTGATCCCGAGAACTGTATAAATGCCTTGATATTTCAAAATTCTAAAAGAAAATTCACCGAGCAGTATAACCTAATATAACACCAAAGATACAGCGCACACATAATAACTACCTAAGATAAATGGCAAGATTTTGACGGTGCAAAAATAAAGAGCAACATTTTCAACCAAAACAGCAMATGTTTAGAGGTCCCCACTGAGAGCAGATCAATAAAGGACCAGTTGTGCTGTAGGTTGCATTCCGGTTAGCTGCAGTAACTGCACACACACACACACACACGTGCATATGTGTATTTGTGCCAGAAGCCCTCTTTGCACAACTGCTCCACGGGAAAGCAGACCGTGGACCGGCTCCACCTGAAGCAGGACACGAATACACACAGACACACGTTAGCAGCAGCACTGCTCGCTTCCTAAAATGAAGCTCAGAAGTGGCCATTCAGCAGCGTGCTCCCATAAAATCTTATGGCCAACGGGACCAGCAGTGCAGGATGCTGTGCTCCCCTCTCTCCAAACCTTGTACAACAGCAGTTAATCTGCCAGCTCTMAGGGAGCTGAACCACCTCCCTGAAGGCTCAAAATGGGGCAGGGAAGTGCAGGAGACAGGTAAGTTCAGAGCAGAGCTGCACTTCCCCTTTCAGCAGCAGCTGGTTAAACCTGCACCTCCACACACTCCTTTTCCAGGTATCTCAAAGAGCAGCAGCAAACCAGTACAGYAGTTCAGACGCAAGACACCAAAGGACACTTAATGCTATTTCCTTTTAGCAAGCAGTGCTATGCCATTGGGATGTGGGTGGCAAGATCAAATACAAGGCTTTGGTTTCACAGGTAGCCCAGCTGTTACCAAGAAGCCCTGTCCTGCTCTCCTCTACCTCCGAGTCACTGGGCCATCCCCTTCCACCTCTCCTTTCGCACTGGACACGGGCAGTGCTGAAGCCATGGATCTGAACCGGCTTATCCGCACGTGCTTGGGGTCTGTCTTTCCAAAGGCTGGGGTTTTTTTGAAGGATGGAGGAAAGGTGCTGATGGATGGACTAGTTTTCCCCGCGAATCAAGTCCTACTGCAGCCTGCAGGGCCAGTGCCTGAGAAGGAGCAGGAACACAGAAGCAGGGTGTGGAACAGGAGTGCCCATTGCAGCTACCTGCCGGATCAGCTGAAGAGCAGTTAGCACCATATGTGAAGTAATGCACAGGAATATTCCATAGCATATAGAAGCAGCCTGTAATTGTAATACCACAAAGGGTAGCTTTTAGGGCATCATCATAAACACTGCAAACATATTTTTTCTAAAAAAGTTGGATGTTTTACATTGCTTTAAATTTAGAAGGCTCCAGATCAGAATGACATGGCAAGTTTCAGTACCTAAATGTTGGCTAACACAAAATACAGTTAACAGAAACTCCCATTTCTCTCYGAGATGCATTACTCCTACATAGGAAAAGTCTTGAACTCACCACCTTTCACTACATAGATTTTTCCAGATTCAGAAAGATAAYATAATGTGGATTCTGGAAACAAAACAATTCTAGAGTCACAATGAAAACAGTATCTCTGAATGCAGACAAGGCAAAGGGGACTCCCTCCTCGCTCAAGGGCACAGGCAAACAAACAAGAAGTAAAGAGCACGTGCCACAAAGGATCCGAGTTGCAAGGTAACTACCTCTGAAATAAGGGACTACATTTTTGCTATGAAAACACGGAAAACACTCATGCTAGAGAGAGCTCATAGGTTCTTTCATAGGCTCTTGCCTYGATCTAAGCTTTCAATTTATTCTTTATATCAAATAGATATGGTCTAACTGGATCCAAGAGCCTATATGAACCATTATACCAAGTCTTTTGCTATCTCCTCCACATGCTCCAGCCAGACTTGAGTTCACATGAACTGTGGGCACTGAAGAGGGACATCGTTCTGCTCCTCTGTGCAAGTGCTGGTGTTCAGGCACAGACGCTCAGAAAAGCTGAAATAAACCAGTTAAATGCACAAAGCCAAAGAACATTAAATTAAAACACGCTGAAGTCACATCTAAATGTGTGCATTCAAAATTAAATAACTAATATAATTATAGTAGATACCCTGCATATCCACCTTAACACGCCTGAGCTTTAGCATGAAAGTTTAGACAGCTTTAAATTCAGCAAATGCTGATGTTAAAAAAAAAACGTAATGACATAAAATCCACCTCTAGGAAGCTACTCCAATATTTAAGCTACCTTCATTAAAAAAAAAGTTTTATTAACAATTGAAACCTGCTTAGCCTGACCTTTCAGCTATTATATCTTGCGATAGACTAAAAAGGTCACTGAATTATTAGCAATTATTAGAATTCCTTAGAAAAGGGAAAAAATCAYATACATGTATCAAGTCACTCCCTAACTTCTCTTGTCCCAGAAGCTCTTGACGGACTTCATGCCATTTCCAGGCTCTCCAGTGAGGCTGATGTGGCCTCACTGCTGCCTTCCACATCAGGCCCCTGCCAATGTGGGGTTTGCTTTTGCTGAGCCACAACATTATTTAGAGGCCTCCTGTTCAGCTGGTAGCCTAAGATCAACTACAGATTACCCTCAGAATCACTGTTTTTCTGAAGAAATCACTATTTCTAGATTGCATTTGCCCAAATTCGCCCTACGGAGCCYAGGTAATCAAACTTCATAGAAGAAGGATGCATTATTTCATGAGGGAAYGTTATGTCATCTATAAAAAATTGATTACAAGTTATTTTCTATTTATTTGCAATATACAGAAACACCAGCATGGTTTAGAGCAGTGGGTGTATTATGTCCTGAAAACAGAAATAACTCAAACATACATAAATACCAACAGGGAAGTGAGCAGCCTCTGTCCTTTAGGTAACGAGGGTCAGCTCTTTCCAAAAATGTCTTTTTCCTTAAAATGGTTTTACATAATGGGCAGGCATCTAGGAGAAAGGAGGAGGGAAATGACGTCCTCATTGGGTCAGGATGTTCAAATAGGTCAGGAGATGATATCTGAAAAGCACGAAGTGTTTTGTGCTGAAAAGCACAAAGAAAAATACCTCTGAGAAATGAAGAACCATAGGATTATACTTTATTTTTGTTACAGAACAAGTTCAATAGTGGTTTTGAATCACTAGTGTCTGGTTAGATTGAACATTGAGAATACTTTGTGATCATTTGCCCTATCTTTACATTTATCTGTATATCTGGATGTCTAAGACAATGAATTCAAAACCTGTATGCTTTTTTATTTATACATACCTATATACATTACTCTTAGGTTTTATAGATACATATAAATTTCATATTACATATTTGTAATATTACATATTACAGAGACATACACACACATCTACATATRAAATCAAATTATTAAATTTTAAATTTTATGCTTCATCTTTTTAAGAATAAAAGAAAACAGCAAATAAATTGTCCTCCATATAGTTCTAAAAACAACTCAAGACCAAAAGAAATACTAAAATATTACAKGGTTACGACAAAATAGTGATGAAATTTCTTAATAAAAAAACAGAAGTATCAGAGAGGCATCACCATTTGGGAATTAGAACAGATTCCCCAAAAAAAGAAAAAAAGACCAATAAATAAGTAAAGAAGCAACTTCAGAAAAAAAATAACCTAATCTAAAGGGGAGAAAGGGGGATAAAGCAGAGAAATATGCATAAAAGACAGTTGACAGACTCCTAAATAGATTTTTTTTGATGATAAAAAAAATGCATAGCAATACTTCTAAAGAGAAATAGTGGGCAAAACTGAGAGGTGAAAGCAGACAACTTTAGAAAATTCAATAAAAAAAAATCAAAAATAAGCACAAGGAATTTCTATTCCATCACAAAGGAAGCAGTGAATGCTGTTACTTAAAATCTAAATAAGGCAACAGACCCAAGGAGTCCAAGTATAAATGAGCTTTATAAGGCTCTAAAGAGATGTCRTTCTTCTCTCTGTGGAGTATTCAATCACATTGGGGGCAGCGGGGTGCTCCCCACACACTCCAGTTTCTTTGGGAAACGCTGGGACAGGTTTTTGACAGGCCATGGCAGATGAGGAAGGGTATTTATTCCCAYGAGCTATAGGCATCCACATAAACACTTCTGCTGATGTATGCTTTCAGTTACGTCCTAGCAGACACAGAAACTTTGTCTTAGTAAAAGGGGAACGTGAAAACATCATATTTTTAAAAGATGGCTCTAGAAAGAAGCTGACTACTTGAATTTCTGTTTTGAATAAAGAACTTCCTCAAAGTTACAATCTAAGCTACTACCCTGTGCAGCTTATTGCTCTGCTCACCCAAACTCTGACCAYGGCCCTGGCACAAAGGCCTCCAATAACAAAGGACAGTCTAGGGGGAATAGATTTCTCCATGCAGGCAATAAACTGCTTCTCATACTACTTTCACATGGAAAGGGAGTTCTGTAATACTTCACACACATTGCTTAGTGCCTGAATTAAAAATAATTGAGACAGGCAAATACATTTCTAATAAKAAGAAGAATTTGGAATAAAAGGCCAGCAGTATCACACACCCCTCAGGAGACCTCCCGCAGCGGATCCCTCCACACGCGAGGCCAGCAGGATCGCGCAGCTCAGCTGAAGCAGGTGGGCATGAGACACACCAAGACCAGGACAAGGAGGATTTCTCAGAGACAAATGATTCACATTAAAAAAAAATCCTATTTAGGTATTCAGTCTACMTCAAGGACCTTGAAAAACATCTGCCTATCAACCACCATTGGGAATAAAGCATGAATCTCAACCTGTCACACATTTTAAAAGACATCAGGACAGGTCTGCTGTTACTACACAAACCTTTTTTTCTTCTGGAAAAGGACATGAGTATGAAACCAAGTCCCAGATGGGGTAGACATTCTCTTCCAGCACCTTGGAACTTGTTATAAGGAAATAAAACTCAAAAGTACTCACAAACCTACTCCCTCCTGTTTAATATGATATGGGAATACTCAGAGAAAATGAAAGAGATGGAATTATTGGTCTGCCATGCATGAGTTACAGAAAATCAACTTAAGAATACTCTAGAAATGGTACCTCTTTCCAGCCAAGATCCACCAAGCACATGGAGAGCATGCACCATGTTGCACAGGGTTTGGAGAATGAGATTCCTGTTTTTGAGAGGTGGCAGATAGTTTCCAACTCCCATTCTTCCCAGTAAAAGCTGCAACTACAACTGCTGTGGTGGCTCGCAAAATACTCAAGGATCTTACTCTTTCTGAGTCTGTCTACTTGTTCACTTTCAAGTAGTTTAWTTGGTGGGAAAAAATAACTGTTTTCATGTTGTGACTAGTTCTAAGCCATACAAACAGGTTAGAAATAATGTCTCCTGATGGCTCCTCATGTGGAACATGAACATTTCTGGTGACGGAGAGAGTCAGATGACGATGAGCCTCTTGGAACTACAAATACCAGTCCTGGTTTGCAAACCCAGCACAATTCTACAGCAAGTCAGTTAAGATTCTTAGCCAAGAATGTTAATTTATTCCTTTAAATGTTAATACATTCCTTCTTAACTATACATCTAAATTACCACCCAGCATTAGTATCAATAATAGAACTGAACCTTACTACACATATAACGTTTCCTCTACAAAGTTTTGTCACTGCAGCATCGCATAATTCCAGCACCTTAATTTTTAACTGTATAATTTAATAATACCCAATCAAAAGTGCCTTGAAAAAGAGGATACATATTTACAGGGCAGCAAAGTAACGAAAAAACAGGACTAGCTGTACATTTAGAAAAAGTTAAATGCTCCTCCTGTAGCTATCAGTAACTCAGCCTTAAGTAGCCACTGTGCAGTCTGTTAGAAAAAGACCACATCAAGCTGCAAAATTCACAGTAACATTCACACTACTGCACTTGACAGGAAGATCCTGAAGCGTTACCAGAGAGCCCACCTCGCAGCAACGGGCACCAGCATCACCTATGACACTGCTAGGGTCCACACCAGACCCACTGCTGCCACCGAGCCCTAGGATCTCCTCTCTCTCACTGCTGCCCGCACAAAGTTTTGATAAGAGATTTTCTTTTAAAGCTTCTTTGCTATTATTTACATTAACAACTATAAGGTGGCATTTCCAGCTAACTCCTAACTATTTTTCCTGCATTCTCTTTTTCTGTAATATTTTATTATCTTGTATTATCTTCATCCACCAAGGTTCTCCCGTAAAACAAAAAGGTCTGAGGCAGGGAGAAGGCCCCATGGAGAGAAATTCTGCTTTTGCTTTCTCTATATGCCATGCTTCATATACCTACCAACCTAGATCAAGAAGTTTCAAGAAGAAATAAAGAGATAAAAAGTTAACTTAATTACTGTATTAAGTTATACAGCTCCTGATGCTTTATAGATATATGCTTCACTTAGGTTTTCAGTACTGTACTGGTACCAGGATATTTGGTCTGAAACAATTCACAGTTGGCCAAATAGATTGGTGCAAAGCATAAAGAAGAAAGGACAAAGTGTCCCTTCAGTTATGCATCCCATGGAGTCAGGGAATATATCCTTTTTGGGGGGGATCAAATCTCAGAAATCCAGAGATATAAACGGGTCCCCCTTTCAGGAAAAGCTTCTGGCAAAGTAGAATTTTCTAGACAGGCAAAAGCAGTCTGAAAGTCAATTTTAAAGTATATTCCGCTTACTCATAACTTCAAAACCTTTCAAGAGAACAAGCTCTCATCTCTGACTTGCCATTTCACTGTCATAAAAGAAAGCTATCCAGATGAGGATCAAGCCTGACCAAATAAATAATGCAGTGCCAAAGGCTTCCAAATGGTTTCACTACCTAATAGAAGGCAGTCTCTATATTCAGCCAGTTCAAAACCACATCCACACCTTTATTTGGCACCATTATAACAGAAGCCTGAAATAAGTTAATACTGGCAGAGCAGAAGAGACTTGTTGAATAGACCCAAAAGGCAGTTACTGCAAGCCCCTTCCCCTTGCTTACACTATGGCTAATGTGTTTTCTGYCTTTTACAGATAAATTAACTTCTTGGTTTTAATTTTAAACTACTCAGAGCAAGACTAGGTTCAGTCTCCCTAAAAAAAAGGGCCAAAAAATTGCTAATTCAAACGCTGACAAAATTTTTCAAACTTAGCAGAAGAGCTGATATGWGTTGTCTGACAACTCAGACGCAGATTTAGGTTTATGTTTTCTGAAAGTAACCAGCAATTAAAGAGATGCATCCTTTTATTATCAGAAGAATCTAAATTATTACTGAGAGTTTCGCAAATTGGTGCTATCCAAATGAGTTTCGTTTTGTACAGAAATAGCAAAAGACACACTCCATTTTCTTCCATTAACTTCTGTCCATTACTTCTTTTTTCTTCAAATAAATTCTGAGTCATAAATTTGCCAATGAAAACAGATATAATAAGTGGATAACTTGGAAAAAATTACTTATAAAAATCAAACTGCCATCAGCTATAAGCATCTTACCTTTAAATAGGATCCATAATATTTTGTTACGTGTGGACTGTCACACTGACTCAGCACTGTGATTTCCTGTTGAATGTCTTCTATTTCATCTTCTGCTTCCTCCAGATCAATAATTTTTATAGCAACCACTTTCTGAGTCCGATTGTCAATTCCTTTAAAAACTTCACCAAAAGAGCCCTTACCAATTTTCTCCAGTTTTGTAAATAGTTCCTCTGGATCTGCCTTTAGAGTCTGTTAAAAACATAAGAGAAGAGTTATTCAGCATTTGTAATATTAAAATGAAACGCAACATTTTTAAAGACAGAGAGCACTTCAGATTCTACACCATCCTACYTATCTAACTACTCTTTTTTTCCACCTCCATAATTAATGTGTTCTTCCTACACACTTTACATTCACATACTACAAYGTTTACCCTTCCCTGTATTTTAAAGTGCCAATTTAGCATGGTCTCTGCAAGAGGGATTTATGTCACTCAGGACACAAACGATGAGTTGCACTGCGTACCCCTTCAGTCTAATRCCTTTGAACAAGGAATCTTTATAATTAATAATAGTAAAAAACAAAGTTAAACAAACTTGTTTCTGCTCAGGAGGAGGAACTCCATACTAATGAGCACAAAAATGCATTGTTTGTGGAGAAGAAAGCTCACATAAGAAAGAAAAGAGTGTTGTCTAAATAAGCATAAACCCACTTTATATTTCTTAGCCAAACTTTATAGAAATGTAAATGGGGAAAAGAAAATTTGCAAGTTACCATAAATGAGCAGAGCCAAAATGTTCTCTTTAGTAATTAAACTTAGCTTAYAAAGCACCTCTCACCTATAGCTATGTCTATTCCTGCTCTAACATATCAAATGTTACATAATTAATTCTCACGGCCCCAAGAGGAAAATATTTTAGAAGAAACTTTAAACAGCTTGTCTAAAGCTACGAAGCACATGGACCTCACAGGTGAACTGGAATTTCTGCCACACGATGACCAAATCAAGACCACCCATAAAGGGGCAAGGGCCTGAAGAAGTTACTGGAGTCAGATAGTCAGAGCTATCTTATGTGGCCTTCGAAATATCAGAGGACACTGCCACTTCCAATACTTCAAAGCAAGCTGCAAGAGATCACAGTTTTAAGATGTCACTCCAAGAATAGACTTCTACTGACATCAGTCCTAAGAAAAAGACTCTAAGTGTACTGTAAGATTTCACGGCCCCAAGAAGTTCCTCCTGATTTAMGTCTTCTTAAATATCTTCTATTCAAAGTCTATCCCAGAAAATAAAATGAATGAYAGGAGGTTCAATCTTTTGCCATTACAGAGTAGAGCGAAACCATCATCAGACTCAATTCCCTTTCACCAAAACAAGTGTCTCCTYTAACTGTAACATAACCAGAATCATATAGTATGCACAGTGTTATAATCTGAGATGATGYGGCTGCAAAGAGCTGCTGGGGATGCTTTATCTAAGCCCACAGACCTTCTAGATCCATTCCCAWGCCACAGCAACCTCAGCTCTACATCATGACAAAGATATCTGGGTAAGTCACACACTGATCCCAACCACAGCTGCCTGAAAAAATGCTGTGTTCCACCTCCAGAGAGGCTGAAAAAGGCAGCGCTGCCCAGGATCACAGTGTGCCACAAATGCTCACCTGAACGCAAAGCACAAGCGTAAGGAGGCAACTTGCCAGCAGCTCTTTAAGATCTGTGGGCCCTACACACTCATTCCCYCACTCCCTGAAACACCTACTACGGTCATGTAATAAGGCCCATTGCTTTGTGGCCTCTGCAGGCTTCAGAGACTTTTTGTAGCTTTTTACAGAGTATGAAGCACTCCTGATTGCATGAAACTGGGGATTTTATAAACAACTGCAGCCGACTTATTTCGCAGCCATTTTGTGTAATAATTCCAGAAAGCAGAGAAAACTGTTGCTGAATGTCCTGGGAAGCAGGACAGGAGGAGTAGAAGAAGAAAGAAAAAAAAAAAAAAAAGTGTTCCTATATTATTTTTTAATCAACACTTAATAGCAGCTTTGAAAAATGACTTGTTCAATAATATCTGGTCTTAATACTGCTCTTTTCCTTCCCAAATCAGAAGAGTTGTGAAAACATTTGATAATTTTAAAATTTAAAAAGTTTCCATTCCTGAACTTTCTTCTGAGCAAAAAGATGCAGCAGCTGCTTACAAGAGAGCTCTGCGGCCTTCTGAGGCAAAGGGCAAAAACCTCTTCCCAAGGAGACGTGTTTGAAGTGAGCACCTTAAGCTTCTAGAAACCTGTGTTTCTGGAAAAATACCAGTGTCTCTAATGCCCTATCTGCCCTGCTCCAGAAATGGACAGTTCAGGCCTCTGGATTCACAGTGCACTGCTTGAATTCAGTTACATGAGTGCCTGATTCCTGTTTGTTTTTCCAAGGTAACACCTCAAAAGGATTCTCCCCAATTATTGTCACGTTTTTGTAAAGACTTCCAACAGAGTCCAAATAAACAGCTTCATAAATATTCTTTCTGTACGGTTGTATAGAACGTAAGAAGAATATTTTGGATGGATTCTGTGTTTTGCTGACTCTATGTAATTTTTTTAAACTAAGCATATGGCATTTTCCAGCTAATATTAGAATAAAGAGGACTGCTACAAGAGGACTGTAACTAGGTAGGCTGAATGCAGCTGGCAGCTGCAGAAGAGCAACATCTGCTGCAAAAGGACGATGCCAATCACCTCGTCAGCTAAGGAGCTAGATTCTTTGCTGCAAAAAGCATGTCACAAACTGCATACAAAATACAAAACACAGAAGCAAATCCTGAAATCTCTCTTTCTACTTCTCTGCATTTCCAATTAATGAACCCCCATCCTATGGCAAAGGTTCTTCACAGCGATTCCTACTTCAGCCACCTCACCCTTGGTGCTGTTTCTGGCGATCCAAACCCTCAAGGTCATCCAGTTCTTCAGGAATGCCCTAACACGCTTGTGTGTAAGGGGTGCGTTTGAATTCTGCGTCATTGGCAAATTGTAACAGCATGCATTGACTTTCCTTGTGCGAAGGTTACTCTCCAAGCACCAGCAGGCAGGAACAATCCTGGAGAAAAGAGCAGCATCATCCGCTCTGACATCAACACTGCAATAGCCACTGCTGTACATGACTGGCTTGTTTTTATGAATCCCTAATTCTTATCTGAATTGCTTTCCCTTAGAGCTCAGCAGATAGCGATACTGAAATCCAAACTAGTCAGATTAACTAAACACTCATTCTGACCTAGCACATGACTTAAAATCAATCTTTTTCTCCATCTCTTTCCAGTTCTTGTTTCTATTCTCTGCTCATGAAGGGTTATTCATCTCATTAGCTTTTAAAAGACAGCTTTTTTCCTACCACTTCTTCCACTTTGCTACAGGAATCACAAGCCACCTTCATGTTCAAGTCCTCGAGCCAATTAACACCACTGATTTTACTCAAGATCTCCAGTTTCTCTGTCTGTTCTTCTGAAATCAGCAATCATAATTCAAGAGCTCCTTTTTATACACTTTCATTTTGTCAAATTAGCTTCCAATCTGTCAGCTCAAAATTGCTATCACAGTTGTGATATTTCCATTGCATATTTCCACCAGTGCTCTAYTCTCATACTTTTTCTTAGACGTCTAGCAATGACAGCCACCAAAGACAAAACATCAKACTAGATGGGCCTATGATCTTAACCTAAGTTGTCTAACATAAGTTGATGTCTTAAATTATTTGTGGCCAGGGCAGAACTTCAAAATCAAATTAAATTTCTTTCTTGAATTTCATTACCACGCACCCTTCTTCCCTAAACAGTTATAAACCAATAAAGCATATGAAGTTGGCTAAGCAGAAGCTTAATAATTTACATTATTTATAGTAGCAGAGCCAAGGCATTTTATAGCTCAAGATTAAAAACTCTCAGAATTAGAGGGGAAGAYTAAGGTCACTGTGTCTTCTCTGCCCCAGTAACTGCAGGGCATCACACTTCCACATTCCAAAACTGAGATTTCTTCCAACAGAGAGAAGCAAAAGATTAAACAAAAAACAACAACAAAACTACACAAACAAGATTGCTTCTTAAACCACTATCAGTCTATACAGGTCTTTTACATTCACATACAGTGTTACATTCACAAAACAAACATCAACCTCCTACAAAAACGAGCTTCAGATGATTACAGCAGATACCCTGACTATATCACATATATCCATCAGAAGTTACTGATCAAACTTGGACTTTTTCTTAAATTAGGTGGGTCACCTACCCTGTAAGGGAATGAAACAAATTTTATATTACATAGAAAGGTGCCTCAACTTCTTACCCAAGCTCTTGGGCTACTTGCATCACATAACAAAAACATACATCTATATACCCATTTAAAATAGAAAGAGGGCACACAACAGCAGGAGGAGGTGGCGAGCGATAGTTGCAGATGGCTCCCTCCTGCAGGGCATGGATACAACACCAAGAATTATTTTTACTGCTAAAGAATCAAATGGGTTAAGAAAAGGAACTAAATCAACCTAGTTTTACAGTAAGAAAATAAAGACAAAAGAAGTTCCTTGAAAAGAAAAAAAAAAACCTTATAATATTTATTCAGATTCTGTTCAATGAGAATTTAATTCACAGAATTCCTTTGATTCAAAGCAGCACTATAGATTGAAACTGTAAATAGAGTTAATGGGAAATACTGTTTTTTTAGTAACTAACTCACTGGTTACAGCTCCCCAGGCCACATTCTCTTTTGATTCAGCAAGACTTAGGTGTTGGTACGGCCAGCAGTCAAACATGCTTTGCCCCAATTTTTGCGTCAAGAGGAGCATCTTAAACTTCCAGGACTCAGTCTGCTCTTGCTAAGGACTAGTTTAGCTGAACCAGGTTGTCAATGAGCATCCCCTTACAAACTGATGACAAGAAAGAACAGACTAGAGCATGTGAGCAGTTCTGCACAGGAACAGAAGTGACACAGAATAACTAGATTTTCTTTCCGGTAGGACCAAGCAGTATTTAACAACAAGAAGAATAAAAGAGCAAGACTGTTTTGTAGTTATGTTSAACCACATATCAAATATAGTGCAGAAACATGAATCTCTTTTGAAAACAGATGCTGCACATTGTTCCTTTATGTTCCTTTATTTAGATTAACTAATACAAAGACCAGACAGCAGAAATCTAGCAAACAAGCCATTTTCTCAAGTACCAAGAGGTATTCAAGCCTAAAAGCCACTCCAATATGAGCAGCTAGCATCTTTTATGGCACGYTTCTTCACACAGCACTCTATTTTCAGAACTGTTTTCTATTTTCAGGTTTTCCTATAACATCATTAACTACCTCTCAAAAAAAGTTTTTTAATACACATACATTAACCAGCCTTAATTTTTCCTTTCAGAGCTAGYGGCTTAAGCAGTAACATTAGCAATACATTTTTAAATCAGTTAAAAGGCACCAAAKTAGTCCGTCTAGACCTCTGACAGAGCCTGAACTATCACAAGGGAAATAGCAACAGCAAAACAAAGACATACGCTTAAATAAGAATTTCAGAACATCAGAAGCAACTGCTTCTAGGGAAGCAAGGCCCCAATTTTTGCTCCCTTGACCTTCCTTTTCTCTGAAGTCTGTAACAGTTTTGCTTTCAGAGGGCTATACACATACACACAAATATCATATATGAATAACTGATAAATTACACAATACAACTTCCTGCAGTGGGCAAAAAACTGAAATATGACAGAGAGAGAAGGCAGAAGATAAATCGTGCAGTTTTASTCAATTGCATCAAGCTCCACCTATGTTCTCCAAGAGCTGGCCACTAACCCAAAAGGACAAAACATACTAGGTACTTGGATTTACAGCATGGGATTTCTATATAAACATGAATAAATGAGCAACATACAGGAACCACAAGGAAATGCTGACTATCAGCAGATTTAAGATATTTAAAGGAGTAGCTAATTACTCAAGCAAATAAGCACTAATCAGTTTTAAATTCAAACCCAAGTCTTTAACATTTGAATCAAAGGGAATCAACTTCCCCTTTTTTATTCATAATCATACAAATCCAGTTTAGCTATGATAGCCTTAGCTAGGATAGCTACCTCATATGCATCATAGAGAGCTGCTGCCAACTTAATGAAGGATGCCAAGACTAATGTGAAAGAATTTGTTCTAACATGGCGTAAGACTAAGATACAGTTGATTCACTGGTAATTCATCAAAGACGAGGAAAAAAAGCCAACACACATATTCTACATTCCTCATTTTCTCCCTTTGATGCTGTAATTACTCATTCAGGACATACACTGCCATAACCAAGTTGTTCTTTCTGAGGAGGAAATGCCACCAGTGGAAAAAAATAATAAATTAACTATCATAATAAAGCATTAACATGGATTTCCAAAACATCTTTCAAAATTTGCAGTGAACTRATGCCAATTTGGGTTCTTAAGACTGCCACAAAAGTCACAACTTGAAGCTACAGTGTTTTGTACTTGGAAAGCTACTTGATGCACAATGTTAAGAGTTCAATGGCAAGACAAATAGCTCATCAATCAAAGACTGCTTTTTATGAGTCTTCAGGAAGAACATTTTAGATTCCAAATAGGAAAAACAACTAAGGGAAAGAATGCCAAACAGTACTTCTTGGAAAAATGTCTTGTACTCATTCCTACTTCCTAAAAAGATCATTCATCTACAAATACTGTAAAACCCACACCTTTAATATGCGAAGTTATTCTTTATTCCCAGAAAGTAGTGACTCTGTGCAAATTCCCTACACTAGGATGACTGGCCAAACAAATAACAGTAATAAGAAGCATTTAAATATGATGTTGCATTAACATCAATTGAGGAAAAGAGGGTGAAATTTTTATTTTAGAATCTACAGCACTCCCAGAATTAAAGGGGAGATCCTTGATTCATCTTTTCATTTGACAACAAAATTCAATGATTTAAGAAACTGCCTAACAACATTACTAAAAATAGGAGAGTACCAGCATTCCCAGCATTTTCCTGTTTCAAGTATTAGCTTCTATACAGTTACATGGTAGAAGGCTATTCATTTTATAGTAATATAAATAACACATTAAAGAGCCTGATGCCTGTGTAACATAAACAATTATTCTCAGTTCTGTTCTTGTTCACTAAGAGAGAATGATTCCATGCAAATATACTTCCAGTAGACTAAGTATGGAGGCCATTCCACCACAAAGAGACTGTCTATTCAATATATCTCTTCAAGAGTAAACTACATTTGCTTAATTTTAGATCTAAGCACCCTAAACATATAAGCTTGGCTTTAAATAATATACCAAAGCTTTAAAATACGCTGTAAGGAAACAGATTCTACTGGCAGYACCTGACTTGAGAATGCCATTATCACCCTTTACTAATGATGGCACAAAGATCAATTAGCCACAAAACCCAAATGTATCTGTTTAAGAGTTGTCAACTTTGTCAAAATAAAATTGCTACACTAATAGTTAAATTTCTCTGAACAAAAAAAAAAAAAAAAGTAATATGGAATAAAGATAGTCTTTCTCTATAGTGAAAGGGAGGGCATTTTAAYGATGAGTTATAAAATCACAGAATAACATTGTTCTTGGACTGTTCTCATGGAACATAGAGTCTTTACCTTCTTTCTTTTGACGAGATGAAGAATTTAAAATATTTATAGAAATTTGCCTTCCACATCTAAAATCCAACACATTAAAGAGACGCTTCCCTATGTATCTTCTGTGTTATTAAGTCATACCCACACGTAGGCTTAGAATAATTAACAAATCCCCTAATCAACATATGCCCACAGATGAAATCTCATCCCTCAGTTTGAAGGGTCCACAAATAAAATTGGTATGGATGCATCCACATAWTCAAAACCTATGATCACTTTTATGCACACACTATTACAGTTAATTAAGACTCCACCAATGCAGGTAGGTATACCAAAACTAAAGTAGTCTCTGGATGAAATCATTATGAAGCGTAGAAGCRTGAAGCAGAAGATAAGGAGAATGAAAAGGTTTTAAATAAAATGTAAAATGTAGCCAATTTCCTATCTCAGAAACACAAAATGCACCACTGTGTAAAATCCACTGGCAAATGCCTATATACCACTCATWGCACAAGCCCCAGTGCCTAAATGCATTTATTTCATCGGTGTTTCTGTTTGTCTCTCCAGGAACAAGGACGAGGGCTYATTAAAAGAGGACCTAGTGAAACGTTAAGCTGGGACCTTGTGATATTTGACTAGTCAGGCTGGTCTATGTGGATACCTAAAAAAATACACCTGCCACAAGCCCCTTSTGCTTACCTGCTGAGAAAGCGCTCCTGCCAGAAACCCTCTTTGCCACTCAGAGGCTACCAACACTCTCAGTGAGGCTAGTAAGGCACAATGGCAAATGCTGACATTCCTCACGTGGTAACTGGCAGACCGAGCAGACTGGAGCAGACATCCAAAAGCTCATCCTTCCAAATCAAGAGCAACCTTTCCTACTTCATGGATCACTAGAAAAACTTCTGTATAAACAGTAAAATTAAATGTCAGCTTGGGAAGTAGGTACAAAACAGACAGCTCCAAACACACAGCTGAAAGAATCCAACACAGATTCAGGCAGAGATTCATTGTTGCCCATTTTCCAAAAGCTATCCTAATAAATCCTTCAGCTATTCACCAGGTGATGAAGTCTAAAGTTCAGGAAAGCAGAAGTACTACTGCTCTCCTTTTTAACTGCACAGTCTCTGAATTAACACCACTAAGGTTTAACAACATTATCAAAATTGAAGCTTCACCCTGAAAAAATGACTTCCTTGGAAGTTAGGTAAAACACACCACCACAAAATCATTCACAGAAATGCATCCCGAGGAAATCAACTCTAACACATCCATAGATGCCTAACAGCAAGATTCAGGGGGAGAAGAGAAACAAAAGGTCACTATCCACATATTTAATAGAACTTGCTATMGTTGATTTACCTATATGAGCAGTTCCAGTATCGGTAAGAGCTATTTCCCAACCAAAATTTCAGACTTCATCTGCAGAATCACAGAATCACAGAATAGTTGAGGTTGGAAGGGACCTCTAGAGAAAATCTAGTCCAACCCCCTGCTCCAGCAGGGACAYCCAGAGCACGGGGCACAGGGCGGCATCCAGGCGGGTTGGGAAGATCTCCAGAGAAGGAGACTCCACAGCCTCCCTGGGCAGCCTGTGCCAGGGCTCTGGCACCCTCACAGCAAAGAAGTTCCTCCTCACATGCAGATGGAACTGCCTGTGTTGCAGCTTGTACCCATTGCCCCTTGTCCTGTCACTGGCCACCACTGAGAAGAGTTTGGCCCCTTCCTCCCTACCTTCCTGACACGACTTTTTACCTGCTGAGCCAGAAGATGCCAATTCTATATTCACAAAGATGACAATTCTTCTGTCCTCGCACCCAAGGACTAAGCCTGGAATACCAGTGAATCCTGACACCTTCCTTATCAGCCTGGATATGTTAGAAGAGCTCAGTCATAACTTCAACAGTCCAAGGAGCTACCCAATAAAGTGTTCAAAGTTACTGAACAGMGTATATCAAATTGCAACTTAAACAGTAACCACAAACTTTCAAAAAATAGAATGAGGAAGAATTCATCTACACACATGTTACAGTTGAGACAAGCAGCAGAGGCTACTAGTCACTTCAAATGAACCACCCAGCAATTGTGAAAGTGTAACACACACAGCTCGCACACCAGATAGTTGCAACAGCTGCTTATTATAACATATTCCCCTAACAAGAAAGACAGTAATATTCATAATATGCAAGAACAACGAAACAGACACATGGGATTAGAGTAGAAGTCCACCTATGCCAGGGCACTGTCTCCAACTGCGGCCAAAAGCAAACAACCACGGAACAGAATAAGACCAAGTAAGTAAATGGCAGTCTTTCCCAAAACACCCTTGCTGCAGGCTTCCAGTTCAGGCATTTCCTAAGCCAAAAGCAGTGCCTTTTCACTTAAGAGTCTCAGCGGATTTCTTTTCCATTAGTCTGTCCTGTTGCAAGCTAAAAGCACCTCAGGAATTTTATGAAGCTGACATACAAGCACACCTGAGAACACAAGCAAACCCTTCAAGAAAATATTTTATCTGAAAAGCGTAGAGTTTGGGGCATTTCAGAGCTTAGCTTTCTTCTCTTCAATGGAGAGGAACAGGGAAAAGAAAGGAACACAAAAGAATCACTTCCAGCCSATAGTTCTGCAGTCCAGCACTATTAGTGTCCACTACGCCATGGAAGCACATCTGAAAACCTGCTTCACCTGTATTTAAACAAGCACCAGTCACATCTAGACCCTACCTATCTGGGGCAGCTTACTGCCTAATCACAACTAACTACCAAAGGGAGAACTTCCTGGGGCTTTTCTCACTTTTCTGGTATCTAAAGTTGATGGGGCCATTTATCTTTCCTCAAAAGGAATTTAAGGTAGTTTTGCTATTACCATAATACGCATAATATACAGTTCATATTTAAAGTATACTAATAAAATCAATTCCACACAGCTGGGTAAAATCGATGGTAAATCTGGAGGTAAAAATGCCCAACCATTTTTTCTAGTTCTATAACTTCAGGAAAAGTGCAAACAAATCAAACGCAGCTTAATCCAAAAATCTGTTTAAACTGGGGAAAGGAAGGGACAAGACATTTCATCCCCACTAATTTTAGTGTTTTGTGCTTAAGGTTACATTGAAACTGGCTGCTGCCACATATCCAACAGCTTGATGTGCTACAGTTGTGTGGTCTGCAGCTTCCCTCAGCTTTCCTTTGCCACTCTATGCTTCATTAGCCTTTTGGTTCAATACATCCTAATAATATATTACAAATCCTAATAATACATCCTAATAATATATCACAAAATATATTACAGGTCACTAAGTAACTGTACCACAAACATCACACATTTCAGATGAACAAGCATCACAGATTTCAGATGAACAAGCATTTTTCACCGATTAGTGGTGAAGCATAAGATAACACACGTTCAGTGTGGTTACGGTTCCTCTTCATGCTGCACGCTCAAACTCCTCTCCACACATACAAAACCTTTAAAGCAAGGACAGTATATGCTTTGAGTCCACACTCACTTGCCTGCATAAAAATTTAGGTCAAAACCCAAGCCTTTTTCAAATCAAGCTGAAACATGCCCATTTCACAGCAGACTGAACCTCAGGTTTTGACAACCTTCCAAAATCATCCTACATCTCCTCCACAGTTCTTCGTTCCTTTGGTTTACTTTATACCTACTCACTTTTTAAGCGTTGCCGTTCAAGCCCTGATCAGAGGTCTTGCTCAGAGCGAAACTCGTCATTCCTCCGCTCTGTTTATGCCCTGCTCTGCCCAGCTCAAACAGCACAACAAGAAGGTTTGTCCACACACGTGATGTTTTGGGACGCAAGAAGTTACTTGTGCTTACGCTASGATACGGATTGTCCTCTTACATAAGTACAGAAAAAAAAACATCAGAGAAAGTTGTATAACTTGTCATTGACATTGCTTACAGCATTTGTTACAAAATGTGGTAGGTGGTGAGGAGTGATCACAGAAAGAACASGACAGTCTCGTGATTTAGGCAATTTAATTATACTACAGAGCCCTCTTCCTCTCTTTGCTACATAATGAAAAGTCGCAAACCATTAACTTCACTCTATTTAAGCAGATGTGACATATTATAGGTACCTTACTGTACACAGTTTAAACACCTACCTAGTTAAAGAGAATCACGTACTGAAAACCAAACACTATAAAACTGCTGCATACTCTGAAAAGCAGAACAGACCTAGACATTTTGAAYRGGACAAACAAAAAAAAAAAACAACAAGCAGTTTTCAAATTACTGATATTCAACCTTAGGCATCTACCTATCCATCTACAAAGACTTTTTTGGGGGAGGAGGGCAAGGGGAGAGGTTGCTTATATGGCTGTTAATATTAATTAGCACTCAATGATTCATAACAATCAAGAAAAAATGGTAAAAATTTGCATGGAAAAAAATATTTGAAGTAAATCCTGACATAAAAAGAGGAACCTCTTTCATTTAGTAGAGCTAACGATATTATAAATTCARTAACAAGCCAAGAAATCACAGGTCTTTTGAGAACGCATGTAAYCCCATATATAAGCGCTGCCTGCAAACTTCACTCTATTCCCCAGCATCTCCAGACCCAACTTTTTAAGTTCACAAATATTGTAGAATCAGTTCATTAAACAACATTGTTATTGGTTCTAAAATATTTCAAAGAAAAAAAAAAAAGGCAACATTAACCTAACCCTACCCATAGCTACAAACCGCTGCTTCTCTGTCTTTGGAGAGCAGCAAACTGCTGCGTTTGGAAGCTGAACGCTCAACACTGTGAAAAACACACACTGAAGTCCCTGGTGAGGGCCCAGGGGCATCCAGCACCACACGCCTGCGCATGGCCATAACCCTTCAGCACGTTACTGACATGTCTCAGGAAATCTTCATTGTTGCTTCTACGATTCAAACTCTAGAGCGTTCAAACAGTTTATTTTCCGTGTAACTTCCTCCTTGACAAGGAGGTGCGTATCTTTCAAAAGGCACTAAGGGGTGAACTTTGGGATACTGCAGATGAACCGCTTGGCAGCGCAGAGAAGCTGAGAACTCTCCAGGGTAGATGGAAGAGGAGAGCGCGAGTGCAAAGGACTCGAGGAGGAGAAAGGCATTACGCAGGTGGCAACGCACATCATTTCAAACCGGCTGACTACTGCTGGTCCCTCTTGCCCTCGGCTTGTGGGAAATGCAGGAGTTATTTTGAGTAGCACGCAAACGTAGCACTTTTAATGCAAATCCTCGGGCTAAGCAAGGGCAGAAGATTGGTGAATTGGAAATTGATTCATGGGGAAACGATCCTAAGGAAACAACGTTAAAACCAAACGAAGCAYAGGGGAGCCGGAGTCGGGACATGATTTGAGGAGAACTATCTGCCCCCTTCCGAGGCGTTTCTCTGAGGGACTGGGGGTGCAGGGGGTAGTGCCCAGTAATAGGTGGAAAACATTATAACAGCCAAATACCAATGACCTCAGGGCTCTTCTGGACATGCCTTGTTTTAGGATTCGGGTTTAAAAAGAAAAAAAAAATAAAGGGATAAAGGGCAGCAGGGCCGCCAGGACGGCACTCCAGCCATGAAGGGCAGGCAGCCGGGGCACAAGGCGGCAGAGCCCGCCGCCCCACCGCGAGCAGAGGCGGCGGCGCCGGCCCCGCGGCCACGGGCGGCGCAGCGGGCGCTGAAGGTCAGCGCCGCCGGGCCCGGCCTGCCCGCCACGGCCTGCCCGCCACGGCCACCGGCCGCTGGGCAGCGGCGCCGGCAACGGCCCCGGCGGGCAAGCCGAGCCCCGCGGGGCCCTGCGCGGCACCCGCGCTGGGCACCGCGCGGCGTGGGGCACGGATGGAACGGGACGGGAGGGGACGGCAAGGGCACGGGAGGGGACGGGAGGCCGCCGCGCCTCACCTGCATGCCCGGCAGGCCGATCTGCACCGGGGAGCGGGCCATGGCGGCGGCCGCGCGCGTCTCCTCAGGCGGCTCCCGCGGCGCCGCTCATCGCACGCGCTCTCCTCCT
>NW_020455546.1:667658-766240 GCF_003342845.1 Nothoprocta perdicaria
GCGCCTACCTGCGCGCGCCCCCAACGGCGCCAACGGCCGCGCCGGGGCGCTGCCCGCGCGCGGGGGGCGGGAACCAGCCCTGCAATGGGGAAACGGCGGCGAGGCCACGGCCCCCGAGGGCAGAAACGGCCGGCGTTTTCAGGGGAAACGTTCGGCGGAGGTGTTGGGTTTCAGGAACAAGCTCTTGACTTCCTGTCAGGAGCAGCATAGGCGCCCGAGGGAAACGGCGCTGGCGGCGCGAGTGGGGAGAGGAGCGAGGCTCGCGAGAAACGCCCCGGGAACCAGSAAACCCCGCGTTTCCCGCGCGCGCACCGTTTAAACCGAGCCTCAAAACTCACAGCACACCTTTTGCACAAGTGTTTTTTYTTTTATTTCACAATCCAGTACGATTTTTCTTTCACCGTTTCCCGGTTTATTTCACAAATGCATAGGCAGATGCATAGGCGTAGCTGAGCCTTTTTTCTTTCCTTATTAATGCATATATAAATAATGTAACGGGCGTAGCTCGAGCTACATTTCGAAATACTATCAACCSCCCTTAGGCCATGTCGGGTTTACTGTAGCCTGTGTGGCTTTAACTCTGCTCTATTCTGTGCTGTGTTTACAATCCCCATTTCACCGCCCGCCTAACTTTCCTTTTCTGCACCTGCACATTCAGTACATACAAAGGAGACAGAACTTTCATCTTGTGTATTAAGCACATACATAAACTGGCTTTGTGTATTTATTAATAAAAGCAATTATTTTTTACCCATGGATATACACAAAACGGACAAACAAACATCTAACTGGTTGCTAGCAACTTTCCCCGTTGCAGGTCAACATAGCCAATGTGAAATCATTCAAACTACTTCAAGCATCTTTCTCTTTCAATGAATAAAGATTTTTTTTATTATTTGTGTTTTTTTTTTTTTTTTTTTGCCTCAAAATTTCCAGGTTCTAATGTTTCTGGCTCTGCATTGCATATGCTACAAAAGACAACGCCTGACAAAAGACTGTTTGAGCCAGTGGTAGAAGCTCCATGGGCAGATTTGCTTGTTATGGAAACAAAGGAAACATGGAAACAGAGGAGCACATCCAAAATCCAACCCAGACACCCGCCTAAGCGCAGTTCTAATGAACTAAGAACAGCGTTTTAGAATCCTTCATTTCTGTCAGCCTCTACTGTGTAATATGTGCTGGTACTACTACAGTTTCTCCTCTGAACATAGAAAAATTTTAACCAAACTAGTTTGAAAAGTAATCTTAAAATAATGATTTTTTCCTGCTTGTTTTTTTTTTTTTTTTGTAAATGATGATTTTTTAACTTACTCTCAGCTTCTTCCTCACAGAGTAAGTAACAGAAGCCTTTCAATTTTTATCTCCTTCTCTCAACCCTTTCTGAGATCAAATAAATCTGGTRTATTATATTCCAAAGTGCTGCTCTTGCAGAAATCTTTGTTTAGAATAGAACGGCTGCATGTTATGACAGCCTGCCATTCTAGTACGATGACAAAGACCTGGAAAATAAACAGTTCTTATTAGTATGATGGCTCCCTGTTACTGTGTGTTTTGAAGCCAGATATTTCCAACGTGCAAAAATTCTGTCTACTTATTTTATGCAGTGACTTACAATACCTGCTTCTCTTTCAACTTAAAGAACATTCAAACATTCAAACATTCAGAGATTTTGTGCTTTGCTGATTGTACAAGAAAAAGAGTTACAGAAAAAGAGAATAGTTGCATCATTTTAACAGCAAACTGATTTCTTTTATAAATTACCTATAAAAAACATTTTTTCCTTACTAAAATTTCTTCTCAAATAAGTGATGTAAGATTATCGATGTTATCTAACAAGAACAATGTACCAAAAACTTTGCTCCTTTAGATTCTGTAATATATAATATACATAAATCAATGTCCTTGTTTTGAAATAAAAATATGCTACAGGGAAAAAAATGGATTGTAACAGATAGGACACCTGTCTATATAATATAATACATGATAAATGATCTAGTGATTAAGGAATCTCTATGCAGATAAATGGATAGTCCTGTTACTTGCAGTAAGGTTGTGGCTATGGGGTTATGGAGATGCCCCAGCAAACAGGGTAGAGTTTGTTCATCTTGTGCTGCAGCAGTTGTATCACGTCACCGTAATCACCAGCCACACTTGATCTGAAGTTTGTGGAACAGCTAATCAAAACCCACTACCAGATTATTCATTGCTAAATTTCTTGATGGAGGTTTTTCTAGTTTCTTTATCATCTTTATCAATGATCTTCAGTCTTTTCGGCTTTCTGTCTCCTATATTTCTGATCAATTTCTGTAATAAGTTATATAATAATAGTATACTATATAATAACTATAGGTTACTAAATATAACCTCTACAAAAATATATACCCTGTTAATAGATCAGTGTTCTTGGTACTCATAATGAAATTTTCAATGTTTTGTCTTCAAAGCTCTATTTTGAACGCTTTTATTTTAAATGTGTGGCACTTGTCTATATCACATAATACAAAGCAGGTTTAACAAGGTTCTATACAAACGGTCCTTAGAGAATCCAGAGGGTCAATGGCAGAAGGAGTAAATCCGTACATGGATCTATAACTGATGAGGACAAGAAAGAAAAAAATACATATATTTTACACTGGGAGGGCTGTTACCAGTAGGCTGTTACAGGAATCCAACTTGGTCCCATCTTGTTTAACATATTTGTGAATGATCTAAAAAAGAGACTTGACAGAAATGACAAAATAATCTCCCGTTGCCAAGTATCATGAGCTAAAAACTAACATGAAGTGCAAAGAGTTGCAGAAGAATCTCCAAGTGCCTGACTATGCACCAGCAGATGGCAATTCTGCTTTGAAGACCGTAAAGAAGAAATCATGGAAAAACAATATAACTATACATSTGGTAGTTATTACCAGTAAAGATTTCAAAAGTCAAAGGGTGAAACAATATTGGGAGTTATTAGGAAAGGAATAAAGAATAAGGGAAACAACATTGTCATGCCCGTATAAATGAAATCCATGCTGCTCCTCTGGACTGAACTATTCCTTCCATTTCTAAAATGATGTATTAAAAAAAGGTACCAGAAAGAGAAGAAAAACATGACCAGAGATTCAGAAAATTGCTACAGATAGATCCTAGATACACTGTCACTTTTCGGCTTAGAAAAGAGACTTTTTATGAAGGGAATTGAGTTCTGTAACCTCATCAGTAGCCTGAAGTTGGACTAGAAAGCAGCTGTGCGTTTTTTTCTCATAGCAAGAGATATCAGTCAGAAGTTTTAAGACAGAGATAAGCAAGTAATAATACAAATACAGTGGAATTCACTGCCTAAAACTATGGAGGAGTCCATAAAATAGAAATAGTTTCATAAGAAATTAGACAAATTCATAAAGAATTGTTCCTGCARCAGCAATGTGTTAGTAATAACTTGCTTCTAGCTTCCCAATATCCGTCAATATTTCTTGATAAGACAAATTAAATAAAGAGTTAACTTAAAAAAATTGCTTACTAGTAGAGAAAAATAATCAGGAAGACTGTAGTGAGTCCACTAGGGAGTATAGAAAAGAAAAAGAGAAAGAGGCTTTAGGATTTGCTTACATTGTCTGAACAGCCAGATTATCAAATGAGACAACCCCTATAGCCAGATGGGTCTCTTCTCTTCTCGTATAAGTTTTATAATCTTTAAGTTTCTCATGTAAGGCTTATAATGACATCAGCAGYGGAATTTCTATGAATAAAAACAAAATAAGTTGTCAGAATCTGGTCTTTTGACTGAGTTGAACAAGATCAGACCCTTATGTTATTGAAATGAGAGAATACTTGTAGCTGATCTGGCACATTAGCATTTAAAGGGACTTTTACAAGTTTAAATAAAAAGTACTTTTTTTTTGTAAGCTAAACGTTTATTTACCTGCAATTCAGAGACAAAACCATTCAGACATTGTTGGATTAGAGCATGGGGAGAGATGGAAGATCTTTATTCAWATTCTTACCTGCAGCCAGTTAAATGGGACGTGGTTCAGTGATAAAGTATTGATAGGGACTACTTCACAGCAAGGCTGGATATAAGATCTGATAGTAAGTTATGCAAAAGTGGAAACTGCAGMTGGTTTGTGTTTCATCCTTGTCTTTAGTTCTTGCTGTAGAGTGGATTTTCTTTGGACTGAATTATCGTAATTGAAAGATGCTCCATTACAGTTATAATAATAGTCAAACTAAGACTTCAAGAATTTGTATTCATTTGCATTCCAGATTCTCTTGTGTTCTCCCTTCCAAAATCTTTGTCAAAATGGAAAGAGAAATTACTAATCCTACTCTGTAAATAAAGATAAGAGAGCCTTGGAGCGTATTGCAAATGACATCAATGTGCAGAAAGGCTAAAGCACTGAAGACTTCTGTCCTGAGCATCAGTGTGGCCGCAGACGGTCCTCTCATAACGCTGCCCTCAGTACTTGCTAGCAGAACTGCTAGTTGGATATCTTTTTATTTTGATTCCTTTGGTGGTTAAAATAACACAGATGAGGCAGAAAGACAGCAGTCAGCCAGCTAGAAACGTTTTGGCAGGGAGTAAATACATGGGGTGTTCATCAGCTCTGTGCTGAGACATCTGCAACCTTCCCATCGCCTCAGGCTGCCCGGGCTCGGGGCCAGCTTGGCCACAGCTGCTGGGCCAGAGCGGGCCAAGAAGGGCTGCAAGGAGGAGTGAGGGCCTTGGCTCAGGAGCTGCTGTTGGACCATGGTGTTCAGTCCTGGCCGGAGCTGCACTGCTGTCTTACTGGGACTTGGCAGCAGAAAAGACACCTGAAAGACTTCTGGGCATCCAAGGGCCGACTGGTGGTAACTCCAAGCAGCCTTGAGCCTCTTGGAAGGCAGACTAACAGAGTCCCCATATCAGGCTCCTCCTTGCCTTTCCCCTGCAGCTCAGAAAGGTATAGAGCAAAGACTTAATCCCCACAGGGGGGATTAAGACTCCTGCCCCCAGGGTCTTTCTTCTTTTACTTCATATATGAAACACTGGCTATCCCGCCATCTCCATTTCTTGCTCCAGTCTTCAAAAAGAGCAAGAAGGACTTAGGAARCTACAGGCCAGTCGGCCTCCCCTCTATCCCTACCTACTGATGGAGCAGTTCATCCTGGTTGTGATCTCTAAACACATGGAGAACAAGAAGGTGATAAGGAACAGCCAGCATGGATTCACCAAGGGGACATCATGCTTAACCAATCTGACAGCCTTCTATGATGGAATGACTGGCTGAGTAGAGGAGTGGTGGATGTTGTCTACCTTGACGTCATGCAAGGCTTCTGACACTGTCTCCCATAACATCCTCATAGACAAGCTCAGAAAGTGTGGATTAGAGGAGTGGACTTCAAAGCAGATTGAGAGGCAGCTGAATGGCAGAGCTCAGAGGCTTGTGATCAGTGGTGCAGTCTAGTTGGAGGCCTGTAGCTAGYGGTGTGTCCAAGGGGTCAGTACTGGGCCCAATCCAGTTCATTTTATTCRTTGGTGACCTGCATGTAGAGACAGAGTGCACCCTCAGCAAGGGTGCAGATGATACCAACTGGCTGTAGTGGCTGATACATCCAGGGGCGATGCTACCCATCAGAGGCAGCTGGATGGGCTGGAGAGGTGGATGGAGAGAAACCTCATGAAATTCAGCGGAGATAAGTGCAGGGTCCTGCACCTAAGGAGGAATAATCCCAGGCATGAGTAGAAGCTGGAGACTGGCCAACAGAGGAAAGCAGCTCTGCAGAGAAGGACCTCGGCATCCCGGTGGACTACAGATTGACCATGAGCTAGCAATGTGGCCTGTGGCCAGGAAGGCCGGTAGTCTCCTGGGCTGCATTAGGCAGAGCTTTGCCAGAAGGTTGAGGGAGGTGATTCCCCCGCTCTGCTCAGCCCCAGTGAGGCCACGTTTTCAGTATTGTGTCCAGCTCTGGGCTCTGCAGTACAAAAGGGACATAGAAGTACTGGAGAGAGTCAGTGTAGGGCTGTGAATACAGTCGGGAACTGAGACATCTCTTACCTAAGGAGAGGCTGAGAGAGCTGGGCCTTTTTAACCTAGAGAAGAGAAGACTGAGCAAAGAGATGACTTATCAATTTACACAAATATTTGAAGGGAGGATGTCAAGAGGATGGGGCCTTATAAGTAGTGGCCTCTGTTGAACAGGAGGCAACAGGCACAAAGTGAAGCCCAGGAAGTTCACCTGAATATGAGGAAAAACTTCTTGCCTGTGAGGGTGGCAGAGCCCTGGAACAGGCTGCCCAGAGCGATTGTACAGTCTTCTTCTCTGGAGATCTTCAAAACCTGCTTAAATGTGGTCCTATGCAACGTGCTCTTGTGCAGGAGGGCTGGACTAGATGATCTCCAAAGGTCCCTTCCAACCTCAACAGTACTGCCATGTTCATTTAAGTTTTGATACAACAGTCTGTCTCGTCAGAAAAGGRCTTTTTATTTACTGAGGCATAGTGTGCAGTTAAACCAATGATACTTTTTTAAAGGCTCATGAATGCCAATTAAAAAAAACTGCTATTAATTTTTTGTTTTCCTCAGAAAAGATCAAGAATTTGATTTGTTTGTATAAATCATACTATCCTACATGTATTTCACTCCCTGAGGTGCTATGGTTTCATATAAAACTGCAGGTTCTTGGGTTCTTAATTAATAGGTGAAATTCACTTTCTCATAGTATTGAGAATCGTAATGCATGAGCAAAGAAGACGCAGGAAATGGAAGGAATGTTGTATTTGCATGTTCTATGTCCTTCATTAATAATGACCAGAATGTAAGCACCTGAAAGCATTTTTGTATTCCAGGCAGATGATTGAAATTAGATGAGGGCTCATGAAGAAACATGATGTTGATTATACTGTACTGTGCTTCTTCCTGCAAATAGATTTATTTCAATAAAACTTGTTTCTTGCACACATTTTTTTTTTTTGTAGGTTTGCAAGAAACACAACCTCTTGTCACACAAACACCACACACACACAAACAGAAAAAAATACACCTTCTGTATCTTCTCACATTTTATAATGAAGACATCGGTTATTAACTCAAACTAATATCTGCGTACACAACAGACTGCCCAAATCTCCAAACTAATAGATCCATTAAGGATGTCCCTATAATCCTGATGAGATGTTCTAAGCCTGTCTCTAGACAATACATTTCATTGCAGATGTGAAGTGTTTGCTTGCAGGCTACAGTTGTCCCTGAAGAACAAGCTGCACTCTATATTATTGGTAACTGGGAAGTTAATGTTAATTGCACTGTTTTCATTCAAGAATTGTCATGTTTTAGCCTTGTATTTTTATTGGGATACACAAGAAGCTATATATAAAATGTTAAAAGAAGTTTAATCTATTCCTCCTTTGCACATGGAAATGCATGGTTGGCTATAGGTTGCAATTATTAGTCTGGGGTGTTATTAATCACTGCAAGTCATTACAATGTGCTGATCTTTTTACAGGTTCATGCTATGCTCAACTCATCTGCCAGCTTTATCTACTAAAGTGCTGAGGCTGCCCTCGCTTTCCCCCTACTCCAGCTCCTTTCCTCACATTAGCAATCACATGCCAGCCTGGTTATTTGGAGCAGTTCATGGATCCCCTCAGAAAACGCATCCACTCTCTGCTGGATAAGGTTCTGGATCATCACACAGCCTCTGAACTGCAGCAGTGGGTCCATGGGCAACTGGCAGAACTGTCACGGCAGCCTATGGTTAGCTCAGATGGGCCGTAGAGCATAAGTCCCCTGGGATGTCCTGAGTGAAGGGAACTGGTCGCTCCATCTCTTTGATACCACAAAATCCATCTCCTCAGCTCACACCAGTGAATGGTCCTGTAAGAGGTTTAAGCCTTAAACCTTAAGTGGTTTAAGTGTACCTGAAGCTGTCAGTCTTTCAGAAGTGTGGTACCAAAGAAGACAGCCAAAGGACCAGTTGCAGCCAATGCAGATGACCAGAGGCTCTTGGTGTTGAGGTACAAGAATCTTCCCAGCCCCAGGAATTTAAAACACAGGAGTGAAAACCCAGAAGTCATCCCCAAACTGAGAGTTTGTTGTTTCAAGAGGGTTTCCTCTGGGAAAATGAATTGCAGTTTTTACGCTGTTTCCCGACATTTGAACCTACCACTCTCCCCACAGAGTGTGTGCATGGGGCAGTTGCCAGCTGTAGCTGCTCCAGCAATCTTCTACCTCCTCTTGCTGACCTCATTTCAGTCACAAACATCTGCTGCAACATCCCACTTGCCCTGGACCTTTGGCAAGGTCCCAGAGCTSTGCTGGGCTCCTTTGCTTTCTGCATTTGCCAGCTCAACCTTTGCCAACCTCTTCCAGGAGAGCCAGCTTCCTAGGGACAGTGGTGCACTCTTTTATCTGCATCTGTATTGAATGCTGAGCTGAATAACCTGAATTGGGTTCTTAGCATGTGAAGTACAGATTTTGCTGGTGTTTCTGTGCTGAGCACTGGTGATTCTGTGTGCTCAGAAGTAAATTTGCAGGGGGAGACGAGGGCTATGTGCCCATATTAATGCTTTCTGGTCACGCAGTGGAGGTGCAGAGCTGCAGAAGTTTCCCATCCCCCTAGTACCAGCAGGATTTACCTCAGCACTGCAACTGCTTGTAGAAGTGGCCAGAGGGAAAGCCCAAACAAAACATCTAGGCAGGCTTACATTTATTTTCTGATGAGGTTTATGTAAGAAATATACAATTTAGGCCCATAACCTACTACCAAGAGTTATCTATACTGACTGTATGTTCTGAATCCATCAAGAAATACAAAGATGATCCTGCTAAATGCCTCATGCACAGGCTGACTTGGGCTGAACGCATATTTTTGCCCTATGTAATGTACAGAACTCACCAAATGTCTTCCTAGATCAGGTTCCAGTTTCTTATTTTAATACTGCGATTGCATCTCCTTGCAATTCTGTTCATTCTCCTTCTTGCAACTCCAATGACATTGTCCTCCTGAACCCCAAATCCTAGTCATAGCTTTCTCTTGCCTTCTCTTGAGAAGAAGTCCAGTGCTTAACCTGCCCCAACCAGTCATTGTGACCTGCTGGTGTTGTGTGCACACAGGGGCTCAGGCAAAGCACACCGAYATCAGCAGAAAGATTCTCATCAGCTTTACTGAGCTCCTCATCTGCTTTTTGYGTCTGCTTTTTGTGTCTGCTTTTTGTTCTGATTTCAAAAACAAATCATTTTGAAATGATCTTCATGGGTTTTCTTGCCTGGATCAGACCCAGCGACGCCTCACCCCTTTCAGCAACTCTTGTGTTTTTTCTGCCATCTGGTGGTTAAAAATGATACTCAGCTCCATGCCAGAAGAGATCCAGTCTCTTATTAGATAACATTAGGTAAATTACAGACTGACCCACAATGTCTGTGCTTGGTTTCATGGACAAAGGAAGAACTTTAGGAAAACTTTGCTTGGGCAAGGAGGGCTCTGTAATGGTAGGTAAATGTTAAATATTTCTTTTAGTATCTAGTACCTAGACTCTGTAGTCACAAACATGAGCTACGTTGCACAAACACTGAACAAGCAGCTTAATCTGGACAAAGCAAATAAATTCCTTCTATTCCAAAGGCTGCCTCAAGACAGGTCAGAGATGGCTCAGGCCTTGTCTAATTCCTGCTAGTTGGCCCAAGCTCTTTGAAGCAGAAATAGCTGGCATGGAGCAGCGCTTCAGAGCTGTGCCCCATAAATGAGTTAGGACATAGAGCAAGTTCATCAGTGTAGAGCTGCACGTAGAGTCATGACGTGGTGGGGCAGCCATTTGCTCTCTGGACCTGTTCAGTGGAGAAATGGTGAATCACATTTACATGCATATGGCAAAAGAACCAAAACAGCAAAAACAGCAATAAAAAAGAGTGTGGGTTCCTGTAGCTAAAGAGTAGTGTCATCACTGAGTGGCTGTCATCTGGTCCCAGTCCGGAAGAGGAGCTGATCTGCACCACTAACTTCTCCCTGATGCAGGGTATAAGAGCGTAGTCATTAATATCACATCCCTCACCCCATATCACAGCTGAGGTGCAAGATGCCAGTGCAGAAGCCTGTTATTCTCTCTCTCCCCCCCCTCATTTCCATGCTCAATTTCTCATGTGTCTCTTCTCCATTCAGCACTCATCCAGACCTTGCCAACATAGCATATTGACAGCTCTAACCTTGGTAGACTCCTGAAGCAGAACTGTCCCTCTGCTGCCATCCCACATTTGGGAAAAATTTCAGTACAAATGTGCTCAATAATGCCAATGTGGTTATGTGGTTATCAACCTGATCCAAGGCACCCTATTGGAGTAAAGTACCAGCCTGAAGGAGCTGCACCGATTTAATTAACCTTTATTTGAAGCATCTTTGTAAGGTAAGACCTTTAGGAAATAGGACTCCCATTAAAGTAGAAGACATTTCCATTTTTTACTACTAGGGAAACACAGCAGGGCATCAGGAGCACTGTTTTAAAAAACCTAAGTTTATCAGAATTGAATGAAATATTTTTCTCAACTGTAAGGAATGAATATTTAGTTTTGAGTAAAATAGCCCTTAATGGTCTATGATGGAAAGAAGCTCTGCCAGGAACAYAAATTGCAGTCAGCTAAATCCAAAAGCAGGGGGACAAACACGGATTTCACACAAGCAGACAGCTGAGACATCATCTTAATCCCACGAGGGTTTTATGCACCGCTAAGAGCAGAAGATCAAATGAGAGGTTGCAACAGTGAATAGACAGACTGTCAGTGTATTGCCCTGCTCTATTTCTCTCCCAGCTCCCAAAACTTTTTATTTGTTTTTTTTTTCTTTTTATAGCTACGCTGCTTCCTCAGCTCCACATTTTTATTTCCTCCACACACATACACCTCCAAAATRCAGCAATGTGGCTACCCAAAACACAGCCACTTTCACCCCAGAAGCCTCCTTACAGCTCTTTCAGAAGCTCTTAGGCCCATTTCAGCATTCATTGTACACCAGCTTTTTCCTTCCAGCATTTCTCCTGTCAAAAGCAAGATTATTTGCTTAGGTTCTGCACTAATTAGGATTCCTTTGAGATGTATCCAGTGGCAGCTGTAGCACTGCTTAAGGAAGTCAAATTGACGTTTGATATGTCAGTACAGAGCCAACAGTACCAGTTAGTTGCTGCAATCTGTGCAAGTTGCCAGATAGCTTTSCTTCCACAGCGCATCAAAAACAATCCTTTACAGAGGGTCGCTGGTGATTTGGCTCTGCCTAGTTGAGCTGCTATGCAGGGCAGCAGCTATGAAGGTTACAAAATTAAGAGCAGCACCAGTTTGTGCCCCATGACCCACCTCTCTTCCTGGGGCGCTGAAACCCTCCTGCACGAGACCATCCCTGTTCCTGAGCTCCCCAAACTCATGAAGCCAATAGGCCAATCTTCCTTCCTGTCAAGACAAGGCATTCTCATCCTCTGCCCATTTTCTTCCCCCAAGAATCACTCTGACCAGGATGCTGCTGAGAGCTGTCAAATGACTGGGGAGGTGCCCACTGAGGTCACTGATCTTCATGTCACCCTCTTGAAATACACGGGTCACTTGAGATGATGAAGACACAGGGTCTGCTTTGCTCATCTTCCTCCTCTAAGTGCAGTCACATCAGCTGTTAAAGGGCAGGGACTTGCCTTGTTATCCACCTGTGGGCATTACATARGTATGCAGGGCACTAGATATCCAAATTAAGTATGAAGATGTAATAAAGGTAGGATTACATTTGAGGTGGTACCCCAAACCACCTTGTTGAGCATAGTGTCAGAAGTTGAGGCCTTTGACAATTTATCTCTTCTTTACCCTTTAAATCTCCAATTTTACTCTTTTTTATCAGTATTCTAATTTCTACAGGATGGTCAGTGACACCATGCTAAAGCACTGAGTCAAAGTATGAATGAAAAACACCAGATTGATTCATAGAGAAGCAATGTTTAACAGTGACCTGCAAGTATTTCCAAGAAATTAATAACAGAATTTTTTTTWAAAGCTTTGTACAGAGGTTAGCCCAGCTTCTTGCAAAACTAGCAGTTCTATCCCTTAGTAGTCTAGTAGTTTACATAATAGTATGCAACAATAAGCACTGACAAGTTTAGAGGTCAAGCGTACCTCATTAATCCTAAAACTATTTATTTCCAGTCTAAAGATCTGCACATTGCTTCTAAACCACAATGGCAACCAGACCTGACCAGGTTTTTATAAGGTTCTTTTATATACCTTTTAACATGAATTTTTGCATGTGAAGGTGCACAGATTCTGTTTTAATTACAATACATCAATTCATGCTGAAAGTGAGAGAGAATCTGGTCACATATGATGCTGCTTCTACATGATCTTAGGAGTCTGAAGAGCTGGTAGAGCAGTTAGTTAGCTTGTTTGCTTCTTGCCAGAAAACAGCTCCTTCTCCTTTTCCCTTTATAGCATTGGTGGTTTCCTATTCATAAACCATATCAATCCACACGGCAAACAAGGTAGGGGGTTCACTAAAATGACCACTTTAAGAGTTTACCAAATAAAGACTAGACATGTGCCCTGTATATGAACTGAAAAAAAAGTGATCAGATGATTCATAAGCRTTTCACTTATTACAGAAAAAATAGCAGAGAGAAGATGCTGTCCTTCTGGGTACAGGTAAGAGACAGGTTTTCTTGGATAACTTAGGTGGCAAAGATGAGGCCGGCTTAGGAGCTCTGCCAACAGGCTTGGCTGCTCAGCCACAAGCAGAGCAAACCCTCAGTTCCTCCAGGGGTGCCTGTGAGGGACGTGTCCTGGTGCTCCATCTCCTTAGGCTACACCATGACAGGCTCATCTTTCATGTGAAGGTGCACTAGGGCACAGTAGCAGGGACAGGGGAACCCCAAAAATGTACTGGGAGACATGATCCCTGGTCCTGGCTGCCCAGCACTGACCTGGCTGAGCATCACCTCAGGGTTGGGGGGCACCAGCACCACGAGTTGGGGGAGAGACTCCCTCCATCATTTCACACAGCAAGGGGCAGTACAGGGCTCATATGGGTGCAGGGAAGAGCGTGGCAGGATTGTACAAGGCTTTTAATGGGATGTTTGGAGGAGGAATCAAGAACAGGCAGTGGGAAGGAACAGAACGGTTTGGAGAGGAACAAATGTGGGATAACAGAAGAATAAGGGAATAAAAGGAGTGCTTTCGTATAAACAAACCGCTGGTTAGCACCTCGTCTGGCCCTGTCCCACATGTGATGAGTTCAGTCTGTCCTGTTTCATTATACCCCATTTCTAACTATTTTCCTCTATTCTACAGGGAKATCTAAGTGACAGCCACAGGAGTGGGATCCAAAAGTGAGAGGACCACATAGCACCTCAGTGGGAGAGGCCGCAACATGGGCGTAGTGTTGGGCTGTGTGGGTCAGTGAMTACTGTTTGGCTGTGTGACCACTTGCAGATATCCCTGTGGGCAGTAGAGGGTTAGGAGCTGGTCATTTAGGCCCATTTTTGCGGCCGTTCAGCATCTATGGAGGATGTAGGCCTCCATAGGCCTCCGCAGGCCTCCAAGAAATATCACAGGTCCCCTTGAAGGCCAGAAGTGACCTAAACTTGCTGTCATACACAGCAATACATCATACCCTTTCTTCTCACAAAGAAAACTCGCTAYTCCCAGTACGTTGTTACAGTGAATTTTATTGCTGTTGCTATTAATGGGCACATAAAATATTACGTGATGCTTTGCATGTCCTGGTTCTTGCCACGTGGAACACAGGCAGCATTCTGAGCTGAGAGATCCCAGAGCTTTGCTCCCGATATTCAGAAGGAAGCACAATGAATTTCCAAAGYATGTGACCTGCACCTTTCAAGTAACAGTGGGACTACAGGGCTCGTGCAGACAGCTGGGCTTCAATTACTGTTTACTGGCAACTCCACCTCTTTCATGGTTAAAAAAAAAAAAAAGAAACACGTTATAAAAATACATCTTTTCACAGGGTTTAAGAGTGCTGAGTGCAAATTCAGTACTTTAAAGCTTTGGCATTTTAGCTTGAGGTCCATTTTAAAAGTGCAAATTCTGCTGCAGTTTCTTCAGGGCACCATGTTCTGTACAAGACAGACTTTCCCTTTTCCCTTTGCTTCCCAAGAGAGGCTGCATTTTAAGTTAAAAAGGTAGAACAGTTTCTCTCAATCTCTCCCAAAAGAGAGTTTATGCAGAGGTCATTGCCGATACCCCAGTTCCTCTTACTGCAAAGCCAGTTAATGGGATACCACAGTTTCCAACACTCCTTGAATACACGTTTTACATCCGAGAGACAGCTTCTACTTCCTTTTCAAGGTCTTTCTCCTTTTTGGCTTGTTTCTTCTCATCCTCATCAAGCTGGGCTTCAATCTCGTTCGGATCAATGTAAGTATAAAAGTAAGCCATGACAGCAAAAATGATGCAAACCACCAACAGCAAGGCAGCAAATAGCACATATTCTGCCCACTGAAGAAAAAAAAAAAAAGAGTTAAAATGTGAGCACACTCAAATACTGTATAACTTAAAAATGGACTAAGTATGAGACTGAAAAGCAAGAAAAGTCCTGTGAATGCTGAGGAGTTCTACGGAGCTCTTTTTCTGGAAGTGGGGGAGCGGTACTGAAAGATGAAAGAAGAACCTCAACTTCTCCTTCCAGAGTAAGAAAATTATATGGGTATATGTATAATCTTATGGGTTTAAGTTGAAACCCAGGCAGTTCCATCTCCATGTGAGGAGGAACTTCTTTCCTGTGAGGGTGCCAGAGCCCTGGTACAGGCTGCCCAGGGAGGCTGTGGAGTCTCCTTTCCTGGAGATCTTCCCAACCCGCCTGGATGCCGCCCTGTGCCCCGTGCTCTGGGTGTCCCTGCTGGAGCAGGGGGTTGGACTGGATGATCTAGAGGTCCCTTCCAACCTCAGCCATTCTGGGATTCTGTGAATCTCATTTTAAACCGGGCAGGCAGTGATCCTCCTTCTACTAATGCAGTAGCAAATGTTTTTTTTATCGTCAGCAAAGCTGAGCATATGGTGAGACTAGAAACTCTAGTTTCAAAGTGCTCTGTCCATCTGAAAAGGTTTAACTGCTCTGTTCTATGCTCTTGATGATTAATCTTGCAGGTGTCAGGAACTCCAGACCTATTTCAAAGATGGGCTTCTTTATCTCTCAAGTATCATCTCTTTTGATTCATTAAGGAGCGTCTAAAGAAATCCTGTGCAAGTCTTCTAGAGTGGGAGAACCATGATTTTCACATGCTGAGGTGTGAGGTTTGAAACCAGTGGAGACAGCAGAAAAAAGGGACTGTCAAGGCTGAGGGACATGGGTGAAGCTTCATTGGTTGGTAAAGCTTTAGCAAGGCTTTAACCTTGTGTATTTAGGCTGAAGTTCTGGTTTTTGAGCCTTCCCACACCACAGGGAACAATCTATTAGAGATGCCAAAAACTACTGCTTTCAAGGGAAGCCACCAAACCAGGCAAGAGTCAGGAAGGACAAGCAATAGACAAAGGGGTAGGAACTCTTGGTGAGGAAGCGTTTTATAATTTTTTTTTTTTTTTTTTTTGGCAGAGGTGGACAGCAATGCAGAGAAGCAGCCCAGCAGCCTCTTCAGAAGAAGCTCCAAATGTCAAGTTTCTCGCCCGTTGTCACAACCTTCAGCACTAGTTTTCATCCATATAGTTCATTCTGATTCATAAGCTGACTTTATTTACGTGCTCCAAYTGAGTGCTCCAGTCTAAGGCTAGCTCTGCAAACTGACTGGTTCTAGCTCATGTGCTGATCTCTCACATACACCAACTACAAATACAAAGCCCCCTGTAGCAGCAGATGCTCAGAAGCTGTGGTATTGAGGCTGATCAGCGAGGACTCTCCTCTGTCTGCTAACGCAGAGCAGCACGGTCACTGCCCCCAGGCTTACCTGCTCACTGAGTTTGGATGCTCCAGCCACTATTAGGACAATTATGTTACCAACAGCCACTGTCAGCAGCCATCCTGCTTGCAGCACGGACTTCATGTTAGATGGGGCCTATGGAAAGAAGGTATGTTGGGTTTCCAGGGGTAAAATATTGTTTACATTGTGCAGCTGATATGCACAATGAACCAACGTGCACATTTTACATCTCACAGTGCACACTAAGGGGAGAAATTTGAGTGCACTGTAGTGGGGCAAACATCTTTCAATGATCCAGCCATTCCTGTATAGAGACTCAGGAGTGAGAGACACACACAACTAATGAGACAGCCGGAAAAGTCAGAAGAAAAAGGTATTAAAAGTACATAATTAGATTTCTGCAAAAGATCACATGAGAAGAAAACAGAATTAAACTAGCACAATCTCAATATGGAGGTAAAATGCACAAGTACTAGCACCTTCCATATATGGGCCCTCCTATTTGTTTTTAAAGCAGTAGCATGGTTTCACTTGTTTTCTGTGGAAAGCCACTTGTGTGAGAAGGTGCCTTGGACCTTCTTTGTGGTCAAGTCTTCAAACGGTTCCATGTAAGTCAGCATAGCTCCTCAGAAGGCACCAGTGAACAAGGCCAATTTGTGCCAGCCTACAGTCTTGCTGGGGGGCTCTAAAGAGCACCGTAGTTCAAAGTAGTAACACAGAACCATCACACAAAGAACAAGAAATCACAGAAAATAGTTTCATTTGTAGAAGATTAAATCACTGTTCTGAATGCAATGAGAGCTTCAAAGAGCAAAGCTTACCTGTGAGTATGAAAACTCCAATCCAGTGACAGAGAAAACAACTTCAGCACATGTAAGAATAAAATACTGGGGGATTTGCCAAGCCATGTGGACTGTGTTGGGTGGAATATCTTCAACATACGTTGTGTTTAATAAGTTTCCAGAACACTGTAGCAGTGATTATTGAAATAGCAYATTAGAAAGCGATAAAAATTCTGTACTCTAAAGGTATTCTAAGCAGTTTTATATCACTTATGTAATCATATATAAAACAATGCTAGGAGAGTAAAATATTATCAATACTGTGTATAAACACTACAAACTGAGTTATAAAGTACCAAGGACTTAGTAGCAGAATTCATACAAATCCTTAGTGTCTAGAAGGACTAAAGATTTAAAGCCATCAGTTATGAGATCTTATGATTATCATTACCACAAGCCATCATAGTTTAGTATAATTAAATAAGTTTCTGTTTTTTTAGATAATTTTATAGATATGAGAGCATTTTCATATTTCTTTTCAAGGGCAAGAGGGATAGTTGTACAACAGTCAACTTGTAATCACAACTTAATCACAGAAAATATCACCATGAAAGTAATTCTGTACTTCCAACTGCATTGGCAACTCACCCCATTAATTACAATCGTATAGGCACTGCCAAATCCAAATGTCATTGAGGAAACTTCACAAGAAAATGAGCTTGCGCTCGCAGTAATAGTTTTACTGAAAAAAACAACAGGTTCAGCTTCAGCCCAGAGGTATAAAACATGTGTGTGCCTTATATAAAACTACAGATTCAGTGCCCTCTTCCCAAGGACAAGTACATCTATGTCTTTAAGCACTGGGATTAAAGTAAGGAAATGCTCACCTTCCTCTGGAAAAGGCCTCGTAATTACTGGCAGACAGAGATGGCAGGGGTCCAAAGTGAGTGCCAGCCATACTGACATTGATGGGCTGATCCATATTGTTTATAAACCTTTCAAATACAACAACAGTAACACATATTTTGTTTAGTATTTCATAAAATATTAGAAATAAATGCTGTATTCTTTATATTATAGACTGGCAGCCCAACAAGTACTAAATCTTTCTCGTTCAGTTTTATGAACTGACAGTGAAATACACATGTCCAAGGTTTAGCTAGTTTAAACCAAAGGTAGATAAACTAGATGACAGACCAGATGTATGATGCCCTGGAAGCTGCTGCTCCCCTACACATCTGAATGATGTGTTTGGCAATTGGAGATTCCCTACTGGAAAGAAGGATCCACCCCTGGGAGAGACTGAAGCGACTGTCACACCACTGGGTCAACCCAAAATCAAAATCAAAACAAACCCCACGCCTTTTACCTGATGAGATTGTTTCCTTCTTCTGGTTTTGATGTGATATTGTCATGCAGCTGGTGGAAAAGAAAATCACACAGACATTTGGTTGGCATCAGTGAACAACTTAAGCATGCAATATTATATATAATGAGAAATATTAGAGGCTTCAGAGCAGGACTCCAGACCTCATTTTAGGGTTTATTAAGACATATTTGTTGGAAAATGCTATAACAAGACCACAGGGACTGTTTCACTAAGGCTTAAGTTAAATACTACCATTTTCACAGCAGCTTGACTTGTTTTCTTCCCTCTCCAGACTCTCCAGTATGGTTTTCCTCAGGTGGAARAAACACCCAGGGTGAAATAACAGAAAACAAAACAAAATAAAATCTACCCTGAATTACTCCTCTCAGCTTCACACAGTCTGTATTTAGACCAGATAGTGGATAAGAGAGTGACAAATTCCAGGATTTAAACCAACTTACCCATTCAGCTACAACGGTTGCTCCAACATTTTTAACAGCAAGAGTCTGACGTTTTCCATCTATCAAGTCCATCCCTGGATTTGCAGCTTGACTTCCAAACATTACAGATACACTGTTTAACTCAGACGTCTTAAATATCATATAGTCTGACTAAAGAGAAAAAAAACCATGTGAATTTCCACGCAACTGCAAGCTTGGCTACATCTTTAAGGGAACCTCACTATTTCTGAGGTGTCAGAGATCACATACACATCTGTTTCCATTTTTGCTATAATTTCAACTTCAAACATTAATTTCTTATATCAATATTCAATTATTTTCTCCCTTTGCACAACCTTCAAAATAGCATCAGCTTCTTGCAAGCATGATGGAAAAAGCTGTTACTTTTCCCTGTGCACACGTGCATTTCTGGTGCCAGATCCACCAGAGTTATCGCCACTGCAGAGCAAAGTTCTGTCTAATTATGACAGCACGAGGACAAACTAGGAGGAAACATTTTACAAATAGCAACATCTCCCAAGGGATGCAAATCCAAATTTCAGCATGATAGAAGTGACTGTTACTAGGGTATTTCAAATACTTTAAATACTTTTCATTAGAATAAAGTACTCAAAATATTAGTAAACATGTTAACGAAGTATTAAAGAACCAGTTCTTTGTGAAACTTTGTTATGTAAGTACAGAAAAACCTCCCTGTTCAAGAATGTGATTACTTACAGTAAGAACAGTGATTTATTAGAGCTGAATGTAATTTTCTTTGCAATAAAGGGTGTCCTTCGTGTTAAAAAAATAGTTTTTTTTCCAAAAGTGWGATTCTTTTTAGTTTGTTGAAAATAATCCAAGTTTTTTAAGAAGCTTATTTGAAAAGAAAATCCCTTTTCCCTAAGACATACTAGTATTATTTAGAATATTGAAATAGTTGCTATTTCTTTATTCATTGTGTATTTTCAGTAATAATTCACTCCACAGCAGTACAAAAACATTTTAAAAACTGAGGGCAGGGGGTAACTGTGGGGAATTCTGTACTGTTAGTCAGGAACAGCTTTAACTTGCTTCCCAGAGATTTTCTGGCTGGTTTTTCCCACTTCTTTTACTTACTGCCTTATGAGATTCTACAGTCACGTTCTTCAGTCCGGGTTGAAACTGAACTGCTGCATTTACAGACCCTAGATTTATTACTTTGATTTGAGCTTGCCCAGCTGCAGGAAACACAGGAAGAGTTTTCTGTTGGAGAGAAAAAGAGCGAAACCAGTGCTGTAAGTCCTGCGGAAAAGGAAGCTAAACACTTGCTGATGGGYTGCAATTGTCAGTCATAGGGATGCAAAGGATTTAGTCTCTAGTACCASGGGCTGCCTTTCTGCTTTCTTATGCACAACATCCCATCCATGGGTCCATGGCCAGATAAGATTCTTCTTTGGTCCCCTCCCATGGCTCTATGATWCCTGAAGACTGACAGGGACCTCTGGACAACAATTTAGATCTTTGGATGCAACGAACCACCCCTCTAGATATATAATTTATACTAATAATACATAAGATGTTTTGCAGAATAGYGTTCATAGTCGACACTTTTATTACCCTGATTGCATTGCATTGCGAGATGCTTTAATATTCTCCCTCACTCTACTTCCCTGCATTCACGTGCTTGGTTTATAATTTACAAGTCTTTTCTACATGTTGGTGAGCTCATTTCCACATAAAAAAAAAATCTGTTCTGTATTAACATCTAAATATTAACAGCACTATTTACATGCATGGAGCTGAACTTACATCTATTTGCACTTGCACAAGGGCGGCAGCCACAAAAGCCAGAGATGCAAGGAACATGCCAACCGTGATCCTCCTGAGCGGCCTAGCACAGCAACAGAGCACACACCAGTTTTAGGACAAGCATTAATTCAGGGCTTCACCTGTTGAGTTTTTCTTTCCATTGCCAGGAACCTTAACCTGACCATAGCTAACGCTTTATCACCATCTGAAGGTCTGATGCTGTTAGAGAAGGTACTTTGCAAGCCTAGTAGCTCTCAGGGTTAATTCATGTTAAACTCCTGGGAAATCTAAATTGCCTGCAAGATCATAACCTGTTAACTAGCATTTGCTGGGCTCTTCCCTAAGGTTAACAATTATCTAAACAGAATTGTTACTGGGTTTGCCTATTTGCAAACAATCCGGTATCGTTGCTAGCCTCAAGACAATAAAAAGGATGTCCTGTGCAAAAGGATAGCAACTTTTTATGTCTGTGTCTGTTTTTATGTCTATATTGCTATGTTTAAACAGAAATAAAACTGAGCTGAAAAAAAGAACCAGGGAAATGTACTGTGCTGAGAGACACTTACTGACCCTAGTAAAGGTCTAACTTATTAAAAAATAACAAAAAAATCATCCCTGTTTTTAAATGCAATAAAGACACCGCTAGTGTGTGTCTGTGTTGAAATCAGATAAGTACATAAACTTACGTAAAATTGATCCCGCATTTCTTAATTAAAGGATAAATCACAGCATCTACAACTGGGACCATGATAATAATCAGGATTGGGTTCACAGTCTGTGAATGGAAAATAAGAGCAAAAAAAAAGTATTTTTCAAAGTCCTTTTATTTTTATGAAGAGCAATTCAAACAATATATATATTTACATATGCATATGCACACACACATATATTTATACATATATATATAAATTACATGTTAAAGCATGTTAAAGACATGCTTTATAGTGCATATAGTACCCTTGGGGAGTACTTAGTGTCAGTCAGAAGATTACTATACCTGCATCTGGTCGGGCTGAATCTGAATAGCTCCCTGATGAAAAACAAAGATAAATAGGTTTTAATAATATGACAACAAATAAAATTGATATGAAAATTAAATGTCTATTAAGAAAAAGAGTAAAAAGTAACCTACRAAATTCCCATCCATGGTTGTGGCTTGCAGCGTCCATCTTGACCCCTTAACAACAGAAAGTTAAATGTCACGGTCAAAATCTTATGAAAACAATTCCAGAGGAAATGCAGAAGGAAAGGCTTGGGAAAGACAAGCAATATAATAAAAATTTATAAAGTGCATTCTCTGACTCTGCCATGTAAACATTTTAATAAAACAATGTTTATGGCACATTTTATTTATGAAATAAGGGGGAGAGGGAATGTTTAACTTCCCCTGTGCCACAGCTTCTGCTCTCAAAGCCGGCTGCTGCCGGATCCCCTCCTCAAGGCAGGCTTAATAATACTGGATTTACCTTAAAAAGCTTTAAAATACTGTGCCATCCRTTTTCCAGCGCTGAATAACCTATTTGATGAAAGCTTTTCTTTTCTTGCTTAAACAAGTATGCTAGAGACAAATTCGACAAAAATTTTTGAAGAAAATTCAAAAATTCTTTTTGAAGAAAAGCTGTGGGTAGCACAGATGTGGCCAGTAGCAACATTCTGTATTAACACTGACCCAGAATAATGCATTATAAGTGGCCTAAAGAATTTACCTGCTGGTCAAAGAGTGCCCAGAACATGGGGAGAGGAATGTACAGGAAAAGCACCTTCAGCACCATCTTAGTCTGAGCAATAAGTCGCTTCTGTAATGAGCAGAGATTACAAAAAGGAATCAGTCAGACACTATTTGCAGACAGATATAGGTGCAGACACAAGATGTGATTGCAAATTGTCTATTCCTGTCCTGACCTATGTGTGTTGGGGGGCTTGTGCTGGCTTCTGTGGAGAGCCCATGGTCTGCTCAAGGCTGCGGGAAGGGTTGCTGGCAAAAGGTGACATTTGTAACACAGACCTGGTTTTCCTGGCAGACAGGCTCAGCTGGCAGCGTGACATCTAGTTCTACAGCTTGCATTGATTTGTTTTTTCTAATGCATTTTGGCAAAATTAAGTTTTGGAGCCATCTGACCAATGAGCAATAGAGGATATATCTCATGTGAAAATGCATGTAGCTGAAAGGAAATAAAAAGACAACAAGCTTTGTGCTGCTTTTGTGCTGCTGCCAGCAATAAGAGCACAGCATCTAGGCACAGGACCTGCCTGGGGACCAAGGCACACAGAGATCCATGGAAAGCTCTCTTCCGTGGAACTACTGGAAAGAGTCCAGGGCAGGGCTATGAGGATGATCAGGGGCCTGGAACATCTGCCCTATGAGCAAAGGCTGAGAGAGTTGGGCCTGTTCAGCCTGGAGAAGAGRAGGCTGAGGGGGGACCTAATCAGTGTGTATAAATACCTCAAAGGAGGCAGTGAGGAGGAGGGGGCGGCCTCTTTTCAGTGGTGGCCAGCGATAGGACTAGAGGAAACGGCCACAAAYTGAAGCACCAAAAGTTCCACAGGAACTTAAGGAAAAATTTCTTGACAGTGAGGGTGCCAGAGCCCTGGCACAGGCTGCCCAGGGAGGCTGTGGAGTCTCCTTCTCTGGAGATCTTTCCAACCCGCCTGGATGCCGCCCTGTGCCCCGTGCTTTGGGTGTCCCTGCTGGAGCAGGGGGTTGGACTGGGTGATCTCTAAAGATCCCTTCCAACCTAAAGGACTCTATGACAGGAACCTGAACTCAGTCCTGCGGCCAGGGGGACACAGTGTTTTTCCACTCCAGCCTGGCTGCTTGAGCACAGTTCTGCAGTTTGATCCCGAGACAAATGTTATGGCCCTAGGCGCGAGCTGTGACCTTCAGCACCCTGCCTGTTGTTGTTCACTCCTGCAGTCACATTAAAGCAGCACGTTTTTGTTTGAAGTTTGTTCTGAAGCTGGTTTACCAAGGTAAAGACCATAAAAATCCAGAGATAACACTCGCCACCTTACTAACTTTAAAATTAATATCTACCTGCACTTGTCCCACATGGGAAATGAACATTTCTTTTATTAATATCCACAGAATTTCCCCCTGCAGCCTGCAATCCAAGTATTGACCTGTACATCGGTTTGCTCTCTCCCACTGGAGTTATGATAGCAGCCTGCAACCCAGGGGAGCAGGTATGTTTGGCCAGATCATCACCTCCTAAGTGGTTGAGACTATTGAAACAACAGTTGAGAATAATTTAGCTAGAGCTCAGGGCATGGCCCAGAGCACAATAAGCAGAAATCTGGGCTTAAGAAATGTCAGGGTGCAGGAGCCCTCGGAGGTCATACTCACATCGTACTTGTCGCTTGCCCAGTCTAGCCAGTGCTCTCTCTTGGGGAACTCCTTGCTGCGATGCCGAAATCTGTTTTTGATGGCAAACTGAGGAGATACCAGAGAGTTTGTATTTGTAACGTGCAAGCATTAGCAATTCCATAAGCCACTTGGTAGTTATGAAGATGACACACCAGATTCCTGTCCTTGGAGGGTGCTCAAGGCAACCGACTTCTGCAACTGCTCTAAGCACCTAAAGGAATATTGTGTTATGGACCTTGTACTGTGGGATTAGGATAAAACAGCTCACAGTTAGTCTCCCTCAGTATGAAATGCTCTTAAGAACTTGCTGAAGACTTGGCAGCTTAAAGTTAACTTCCATGTATAATATTAAAAAGAACATCAACAACTTGCCAGAGCTGGATAGGTGCAAGGATACATTTCATTATTTTGGAAGCTGCACTTTGTAGAAATTTCTCAKTTCTTGAAAATCAATGCATATGTTCCTTCTAAATACATTCCTTCTGAAGAGTTTGCAGACTTCCTGTGTGGAATAACATGCAAGCCCGATGTTTCAGGCTGAACAAAGCTGGACTCTAGGAGTAGCACTCAAATCAATGGCCAAAATCACATTTAGAGATTTGTTTCTCACAATGCTTAGAGGATAAGTAACAGTCTGGCAGATCTGCATGGAGAATGCAGAAGCGCATTTAATGTAAAAAATCCCTTGACCTCAGAATTTAGAGGCACTGTTGGGGAAATGCAGCACTTCTCAGGCAGATACAGCTCCCTTCCTTGCAAGCTTGCACCACCCCACTAGTGACCCCACTAGTGCCCTAACACAGTGGGGGTCAATGTACTTCTGCATTGTAAATTCTTTATTAAGCAATGAATTTTTGCTGATAAGAGATACTAATAGCCCTGTTCTTAAAACTTAAGATAGCTTAAACTCAAGTCAATCCATGATTCTCTCTTTCGTTATAGAGCTGCATTAAGGAACACAAATAAGGAAGGAATGATTCCCAGAAGCTTTTTTAAACATTATTGTGACATCCTACCTTGATGTATAAGCTAATACCTACATGAATATATAGCTTTATACAAGGGCAATCTACAGATCTGGATGTGTGAGTAAGAAGCCTGCTGTAAGAGAAGGTCAAAAAGCTTCAGCAGAACTTCTGGAAGTGTGATAGACTTCTGGTCTCCATCAGTATAACTAAATAGGCTTGTAAATTCTGGCRAGGCTTTTCAGAAAGGCAAATATTACTTACTCCAATGCATTTGGAAACTGCAACCATTATATTGCCTTGAGGCTGAACTTTCTTGTACATTCYGCTTCCAATTATGAACACAACTGCAATGAGGAAAACAACTGGGGTTAATTGAAAATAATGGCACAAGTTTTCACATGCAAACCATAATAAAGGGGTTACATCAGGAAGGAAATAAACTTTCTAAGGAGGGCTGAATGTGCTTGTTGGCATATTATTATGCAATAAAAGAAATCAAAACAATATTACTAGATCACTACTAGTTTTTCAAGAAAAAGGACAAAAGCCTGGAGCCATGAAAGCAAATGGCCACTGTCGTTAGCAAGCAAGATGGCTTAGCTGAGTTGTGGTCCAAACAAGGCCTGCTTTGGACCTTAGCTTTGGCCTTGCTGCCCTGCATTAGAGCAGCTTTAAGGGTTGATTTTCAAGAGGCCAGGACAGCGCAGCTCTCCTCATGCACCAGGGATGAGAGGGGCCCTGGGCGGGCTCYCAGCTAGGACCACGATGGATCCTGTGTGCAAACCAGCCATGCTCTTTGGGAGAAGCCCCAGAGGCTGCTTCTTACAGCAACGTGTCTTTTTTTCCCCGTCTTGGTACTGTAGTTGAAGAGCACAGTGAGGAATTTGTGGTGCGCTACTGAAAATGCAGGAATTTGCTGCATTTTCCGTGTACTGCACTACAGAAAATGCAGGAAAATGCTAAGTACTGATATACTGTTATGGTATATGAATTACTTTTCATCAGCTCAAGGGCATTTACTCTACTCTGGATTACAGGGTAATCTTGAAAGCCACTCTTTCCTAGTGTTCTTTACTACCTTCAAAATATCTTTAATTTACACAACCCAGTGGTCCAAGCAAGTGGACAGTATTGACACTAAAGCAAATTACACAGCACACAGGAGGTTCACGGTTTATCTATGTCCCTCTCTGCCTCTCAGATAATAAAATAAAACCAAGATGAATTTACCAAGAAGCTAAATGGGCTCAATGGGCTGTCTTCCAACCCCTTTCTGCTGATCCCCTTGCTTTTTAATTCAGGGGAAGACTGAATCCTCAAACAGACCACCCCATCACCACAGGTTAGGCGAGCATTTATAGAGACCTAGACAGACTTAACCAGGTCTCATAGGCCAGGGATGAACTAGGTGTCTTTGAGGTCCTTCCAAAACCATTGGAAGAAAGAAAAGCTATGCCCAGATCAGGACACCCTAAGCAGAGTAGATAAGGATATGTTAGCTTTCTCAAGCACAGCAGCCAATCATGCATGGGTACTTCTCTGCAGGTATCTACTCCACAGTACACCCAAATGCTACCCAAGAAGGCCCACTGACAGGCTCCACGTCTCTACGTGAATGTTSTATTTTGCTATTATAGGCTAGAGGAGGTGGGTCTGGTTTACACTTTCCCCACCCCAATTCTGCAACCTTGTGCAAAAATCATTAAGAGAACTGCCATCAACTGAGGAAATGACAGAATGGAAAATGCTGTACGCAGCTACTGTTTTTCCAGGGATAGTTATGACATGTGATGCCAAGATATTCAGATATGAATTAAAAAAAACAACAACAACAACAACAACAAAAATCTTTGTAAAAGCACTAGAAATTTAGGTTAATCTCAAAATAAAATAAAAACTTCTCAAGTCAACAACTGCAGATAAAAATCAGGTATTGGTAGAGTCGGATACCTGAGAGATCTCCACTACTTTCTCATTCTTGAATCATTATCTTCTAATCCCTTCTGTATCCATGAAGCAGTAAGAAGGAAACAGTTCAACTTACTCAGTGACACAGCCATGAGGGCAGCAGGAACTCCAAAGGCTARTGGGTAACATCGCTGTTTGCTATGAATGCCACATTCTTGACCTGGACAACATAAAGTAACCTTAGATAAAAAGTCCAGGTGAGCACTGCCACTATTTCACATATTTTCCTTCACTGCATTCTTTATTGACACAAGAAAAAAAAATGATTTGTGAGCATTATGGATAGAATGGATCAAGCTATCAATGGCATCAAAAATTATTTACATTATTAAGATGGGGAATTATGTGGATTTGTAGTTTTTTGCTGAGGTATAAGAACAATTTTGCTAGAAGGGTCAAATGAAGCTTTTTGGAGAAAAGGGGATCTAGACTCTCAAAGTTTCAGAGGCAAAGTAATGCAAGAAAGTTATGTAACTTATATCTCTGTTCATGAACAAGTGTGATTTGTTTAAAAATACTCAAATACATCCCCCACTGGTCAGTGATGAGTCTTTATAAACTTTACACACATCTTGAAATGATGCTCAAAGTATGGACTCATGATCCTCAAATGTGGTGACTAAAAGGGAGGAATAACAAAAAACTAAATAAAATGTATTACCTCTTTTCACAATATCCTTTCTAAAAGAGTTAGAAAACCTGATTAGAATAAAATATTAGCTTGCATCTAATTAATTTGTCTTGATTCCTATTATGTTAGTCKTCTAGTGAAGCTCTACAGAAAGCAATGTTAATCACTTTCCTCTACTGAAATTGTGAGTACAAACTATTTTCCTAAGCTGGTTTCCATCTCATATCAGCATGGAAGCACGTTGCTGCCTATGCTGACCTSCTTCCATTCTGGAAGGATGATGTCTGCATGAAGAAAATATCTCAAATACAATCGAGGTAGCCTGTTCCAGCCAGCTGCTGTCAAAATATCCAATTGCCAGAATTTTACTCCAGTGTTTTAGGATCATTTCAGATCTTTCATATAGTTTTCTTGTGCCATATTTATACCTAAAGCAAGTTTAATTCCACAGAGGTAAAAGAGTCATAGCCTCAGCATATCTCCTAAGGAGTGGAAATACTAGACCTCTAAGGCAAATTACATCTCAGATTGGCTTTTTTGATATTATCTCACTCCAGAGAAGCTGGATGAGACACTTGAAGACTAAGTTGTCTTGTATAATTGTGTGAGCTGAAGGACTGTAGCCCAACACTCATCCTTTGCTGTTTACCATTTCATAGACAAGTGTGTAGACTTACCTCTGAGAATGGGGGTGACTATAGTGGATATAAGACTTCCAGCATTGATAGACAAATAAAAGATAGAGAAAAACCTAGTTCTTTGTTTTTCCTGCAGTGAAAACAAAAARGCTTTTTAGAAAGGCTTAACTTGAGTCATGTTCATCAGCCTAGATCAAGCCACCAGCAAATCAGCTTGTGCAGTTTCAGTTAAAAAACAATTACCTAGTTCCCTTTTTTAGGTATTCAGGAAGCACTATATGAATGTACATGTCTAGATATGTGTATCATTAGAGTATAACAATAGTCAAACAAATACATGCATGATTAAAAAATGATCRCCAAAATCTGAAAAATACTGTTACCTGATCATCGTTAAACTGATCTCCACCAAATGCTGACACACAAGGTTTGATGCCACCAGTACCAAGTGCAATGAGGACCAGGCCAACAACGGACAGGACACTAGGACAAAGAAGAAAAAAATCACTCCACTTCTTTAGATGAAAGAACTGCCCAAGCTTATAGCAGAAGCATTAAACAACATATAGGCATTAACATTAATGAGTGTCATCAACCTGTCTTTCTCATAAGAGAAAGCCTAGAAAGATCTGCCACTTTAAGACCAAAAGTTAGTTCATCAGCCTAAATTAAACACAGCTCACAGATATCAGGATGAGGGAACTGAGGCCAGAGCTGCAGGGAAGTGTCTGTGGCCTGGCAGACTGTATGGTCAGTGGGATACCGTGATATGCTCAGTGGGAACACAKGAAAGAAACTGGTGCAGTCAGCATGGCTTAAGTTCTTCACATACTGAGATGTCTCAGCAGGATAGCAGGAAAGRAAAGAAACTCTTTAGAAGCAGTCAAGAACACACATGAACAAGATTACACATCTCTTSAACTACCATTCAAGTGCAATGCATAAATTAAAGCTGGCCTAAGGCACACTTTCTAAAGGTGCATAGGCATCAGTGGTGACAGTTTTCTTACAGGCAGCCATAATTTAGGCAGCATAAATTTAAGGTCCCTCTCTTCATTAGATTGCTTGAAAAACACATGTACAAAACAACTCACACGTGCACTGCAATATGATCCGGAGTGCCGTCCCGGTTGGCATCAGTCAGGTCATTTATGGAGCTTATAGACATCACTGCCTGCCCAATTGTATAGACAATGGACAGGGAAACAATGGTCCTGTCACAAAGGAATGAGATACAGAGCATTTACACACATTTCSGTTTAATAAAGGAGGATACACATTAGATCCGGACCTGTAGCTTTTCATGAGCTGTTGTAAAAATCTGTCCGCATACCTCTGCCACAGCACAATTTCTATTATGTTTATTTGGTTTAAGGAAAAGTTTTAGAGAGCCTTGTATAATTAACCAAAACAAATACGAGAGAGAAAAAGGAAAAAAAAAAAGGTTCATCTTTTCAGGTTCATCTCCAACAACATCGTTGTTGGAGATATTGAAATCTCTGGCATAAAAGTGTATTTTGGCTTATACTATCTTTTTTTTTTTCAGTTTTAAAGCATGGCATCCAAACAAGTGAACAAACTTGTATCCAGGCATGTTCATGCACAAGAGGACAACGTGCAAGATATTAAGCTATTTGCAATGAGCTGGCACTGATCAGAGCAGCTGCACAGAGCCTACTTGACAGTGATTGCATATCTGGTCTCCCAGAGGCTGTCAGCGCAGCAGGAAATGATCCTGCAGCCCGTAGCCAACCTTGAYTTCAGAGCCAGCTTCATCTCTAATCTCTGGGAGACCTTTGACAAGTCAGCTAACATTCCTGACTCATATCCCTCAATAAAAATCTTTTTATGGTGCTTTCGCTGGCAAAGTAAATACTATTAGAAGCACAACATCAGCAAAGGAGAATGCGCTCAGGTTGTTGGAAATAATCTGTAACATTTGAAAGCACTTCATCCAGCATTACTTTTCTGAGCACACAGGGAAGAAATTCAGAACCCATCAYTTAGAACAAACAGTTGCAACTCAGTAAAGCTTTCCACTGAGCTGTCAAATCAATATTGAAATTAATTGCAGAATATTTTGGAATATATTCTAAAAGTCTCCCTTAACACCACATAGAACAGTTATTTCACCAATTTACCACCTGAAAGAGGTAAAGATGCAAATAAATGTAATTATAAACTCCAGCTTCTATTCATTTTCACAGCTCCTCCATTTCTTATAGGCTACATTTTGCGTAGATGAGAAGAAAACACACAGCCTGCCTGGAAAGCAGACTAATGCAATTAGCTGATTAACAGAACTGTAATATTCCTTAACTTGCTGCGATGTTTCAGTTTTGAGCTAAATCAATTAAAATCTCCATGTGGGGTGGAAAAAAAGCCCACTTGATTCTAGCAGCCAACATCAGCTGGAGGTGGTTGCTCCAAATCCCTTCCTACAGTGACAGCTCAGGTACTGTTGAGCTCAGCTGAACTTTCCCATTTTTGCTTTATTTTATTTTTCTTTTCTGAGCAAGCACTCACTTAAACTTCCCCAGCCAAGAGTCTGCAATGAGCGCTCCAAGGATGGGTGTCAGGTAGCACAGAGCAACGAACGTGTGGTAGATGGCTGTAGACAAGTTGTCATCCCAGTGCAGGAAGTATTTGAAATACAAAACGAGCACCGCTGCAGGAYACAGGAGACAACAACGGGTTAGGAGGCAGGATCAGGGCTGGGTGAGCAACGGTAGGTGAGAAGAAAGGCGAAAAGTGGGACGTACCTCGCATGCCATAGTAGGAGAAGCGCTCACAGAACTCATTGATGACGATGAAGAAGATGCTGACGGGGTAGCCAAAGCAGCTTGGCTGGAGGCRAGGGTGACAGTGTGAGTTCAGACAGTGCCATGCAACGTGCAGGTAAAATATCAGTGCTAACATGACCCACAGCTTGGCAAGCTCCGTATGGACGTTACAGGGGTGCAGGTACTCAACCATTCAGGAGCTGCATGGAYCACTCTGGGAGCAGGCTGGTCTACCTCAGTCAAGAACCAATTTTTGTTTTCCCCTAGTGGTCTTCAGAGCTCCACAGACTTTCATCTGCCCTTTGCAAGAGATCTTTAGCACCACTATGTTTGATGCTCAGGTCATTTGAAATTTAAGGTCCCTAACAGAGTAACCTCAGCGGTAYCCAAAATTATGCAAAAACTCAACATTACTGAACAACAACAACAAACAAATGAAGTCCCACACCCCAGAACCCCAAAAGACACCATAATTAATTAAAAATCCAAGGCTATAGTTGGATACCTCTGATTAAGACAGGTAAAGCATTTAAYTAAAACAGGTCCCTAAGGAAAGCTCCCCATCCTGACAAATACTCCAGTAGAGTTTGGCACAATTAGTGAAAAAAAGAAGTTTAATTTCTCACCATCTATTTTTCTAAATGGATGAAAATACAGCATTTCTATCAAAATGATTGGAATGTAAGTTGCATATAATCTTCCAGGTTTACCTTTGTGGGTTTTACTTTGCAAGTTACAAAATCAAAATTTTAAATAAGCCTCACAACCTGTGCTGGGTCACCTCTGTATTTGTGACTCTGTGTTAAGGTCAGTCATTCCTACAATACCTTAAAAAATATACACATATAAGCAGCACAAAATATTTAATTATGAAAAGAAGCAAACTTACAGATGCACATGTTTCTAAATAATTTCTAAGGAAAATCTAGATAACTGTGGTTTTACTTGGACATCAGAGTGCCAACTACTTTAGGTAGGAGCTACGGAGTCTCACAAGGACTTGAGAGATCAGAAGTCATCATGATGTGGTATCAAAAACACAAGAGCGTCTTTAAATGTTTATTGCTTCTGTGCTTTGGGTTAAACAAAAGTGCTTGTGTCAGACATATGAAAATGAATGGTAACACAAAAGTAAGGCGTATTTTAAGGATTAGTATGGAAGAGAGTTAAAACATTCCAGAGGTAAAACAGTCTCATTTGCCTTCATGTTATAAGGGTCCAGGAATCAGACCCATCCGTATCTCAGAATATTTCACCAGTCCAAAGGAAAGAAGTCTTATGTAGGAAACCCTGCCCTGATATGAGTAAATCAGAAAGCTCACATCACTAGCAGAGACTCTGGGCTGAGCTTTAATGAGCAAGCTTGCCACCAGGCCACCTGCGGATTTAAAGGGGGACCTTCTAGGAGGACTTGTCTATTATTAAAATGACAAAATTTGAACCCAGGGTATTCACAAAAAGAGGCTCCACAGATCAGTCACTGAGGTCTAAGTGTACGAAAGCCTGTGTGCTACAATAAGCAAGAGAAATGAAAATTAGGCAGGGATCAGAGCATTGCTGACTTAACCATGATTAGTGCTGCTTGGTCCTCCTCCTGGTTGAGTCAGGCTATCAGCTGCCCCAAACAAGTAACACGTGTCTCATTTGTGCTTGGCTACATGACCTTCACTGAAAGAACCTCACTTGGGACAAGGATGAGATCCAGGGGGGACTCATCTAGCTTTAGAGCAATAAAGGTTAGAAGCCTAAGTAGGTTTTTGTCACCCTTGATTTTTCATGCCCTTCTCCATGTGCAGAAAGGGGCAGCTCCAAAGAAAGCCTAACCACATGTACCCCAAAATTATCTCAGAAATTATTCATCTGAAGATACAGGTGCTCTGGGTGACTAGCCTAGACTGGGCTTGACTTTTGGTGGAGTGGGGCACATGGAGCTGAATGTCACACGGTCCTATCCACACACCTATGTGTGTCCTAATGCCACATGCAGATGTTTGTGCCACCATGCTGCAGATGAGACAAGACGTCCTGCAAGGGGAGAAGGRGAAGAAACAGGACATCAGGAAAAGATCAGAAGAGGGATCTGAGCTCTGCCCTGGAGGAGATGGAACACAGTGCACCGGGATRGGTAATAAAAAGGCTGGGAYTCCAGCAGTTGGGGTAATAAAAAGGCTGGGATTCCAGCAGTTGAGGGGCCAGGCCCCAAACAGCAACCCCCACCATGGGGCTGGTTTCCACCATGGCCAATGGGCATAGTTGCCCTCTGAAGGAGAGGTCGTCCCCACTGGGAGCGGGCAGAGTCCATCCCACCTCTGCCACCYGTGCAGCAAAGAGACAGGCCAGCCCTAGAGCTGGTGGGGCCCGTCCCCACGGGCATTTAGCAAAGCCTCACTAGAACTTTTCTGTCTTGGCGTTCTCCAACTTGCCTGGTTTCATGCTGCCACAACACAGCCCTTGTTGTATAAGCGGGTGCTGCAACCGGTGATGCAACACGTTTCCGTAGAGGCTGTGTTTTTGTTTTGAGCCAGGAGTGCCTGCACGTGGGCCAGAGATGCCCTCCTGGATTTTTACCTGCTGCCACCAGCTTGTAGCAGCGATTTGCSTGTCACAGAGGGGCTGAGCAGTGCGTCATGCAAACGTTCCTGYCACCACAAACTAGCAGGAGAAAGCCAAGGTGCTCCACAAGGAAATGGGCATCTTTAGTTTATTTTTCCAAGATAATAAAGCAAGAAGAGAATGCATAGTTATGTCTTGATAATGTATAACCTACATACTGTTCTTCTTTCGAACTRTATTGTTTTCTTAATCCTCTGCTGTGCTTTACATGTGCATGCACACATCTACTGCAACATTTTCCATTGAGATCCACATTGGCCAGAAAGCACTAGAGCCACCGCTGAAGAGGTAACCTGCAAGCAACAGTTTTGATCCTCTCCACAAAATTCCSCTACCTAGAGGATCCTAGGCCTGGATCCGATAGAGCCCAGCTGCACAACCTTGGCTCAGGCTGCCGAGGAAGCCGCTAGGCTGTGAGAAAGCTGTGGGAAAGTCCATGGAGTAAAACCTTGCAAGATAAGAAAGGCAAAACTGCAAACAGAGATAGCACTGCTGAGGCAGCAGTCATTGCTCGTCCAAAGACTGAGGAGGAAAAACACTAGCATAAAAGGTAAATAAACACATAAAACCTCTGAAGGAGGKCTGGTGCATGACAGCAGCTCAGCAACAGGAGGGCCTGCTCCAGGGATCCTCCTTCTCCAAACTGACACCTGCCTGTCCAGCAAAGGCTCTTCAGACACCTTATGGGGGTGATTTGTGTGCTAGTGCTTAGCTGGCATCTAGACCTTTTGTGTGCTCACTAATTTATCTAATTTATACTTCTAAGCAGTGTGTGTATATACATATGTGTGTGTGTTTATATATATATATGTCTTTTTTTTTTTKGTGCCCATTTAAGGATACCCAAAGAGAATGACAACATTCATATTTTAAAATAGGAAAGAAAAGGGAAAAAATAAGAGGGGGAAAAATAAAAAACAGAAGCAAAGCTTACCGCTGATTTGACTTTACTCTTGGTTCCTGGGGGAGATAAAAAAAAAATAAAGACAAGTTAATGGAAACTACTAAACAACATTTCTTTAAAACCACCACAAAACATTTTTAAAAGTTCAGCTCAAAATGTAAGTCATGAAAGGAGTGTGGTRGTGTTCAGGAAACCGCATGGATGCTCAGGGTGAGCAAGTTTTCAGTCTTAAATGAGCACTTCTTATTAGTGCAAGGAAATCAGTAGAAAAATTTCATTTTATTTTGGTTTTGGACTCTATGTAGGTTCACATGCATGCCAAAGAGAAGGCAAAAAGAAACGGTTATTGCAGGAGAAAGCATCACATCCCATTAAGACACCTCAAAGCACATCACTCGGGTCGGTCTGCCACCTACAAGAGACCCATCCCAGCTCCATCTCCAGGAGGTGGCCTTGGAGATAGGGGCCAGGAGCACAGCGCCGAGGCGGGTCCCAAAGGGAGGTCCCCGAGGGGAGAGTTTGCCTTCTGGCTGAGCTTGCAGCCTGCMCGGGAAAGGCCACGTGCCCGTGTAACGGGTGACAGCACCTCCCATAAAAACGGCATGGGCAAGTTCATTATCTTTACGATAAGGCCAAGTACAAGACACGAACTTTGGAATCCCTGCTTCCCGCTGAAGTGTGCCCACAACAGACCATTCTAGGAAAAAATGGATCTGCTAACATCAGTATTGCTTAGTCCATAGGTCACGATAGATACAAATAGCTGACGGCAGCTCTGCCTTTTAGTTCAATAGATACCAAGCAAAGTCACTGGAAGTGAACTAATGCCTTTTTTTCCTTCACAGACATGGAGACCTGTATCTTTACAATAAATGCAAAGGTAAAATACAATAATTACGGACATAAACACGCTCAAAACTCAAGAATATGCTTTCTTAAAGAAAAAAAAAAAAACGAATAATTTAAGTGCTCAGACTCCAACTTTAGGTCACATACTCATAACCAAATTGTTCACTGTCCCTTATGCAACTCATGCCAGCAGACATACTGGAGTATATCAAAGTTTTAGTGATAGAGATTATCTTCAAAACAGCCCCYGTGGCATTTCCTGAACACACACATCACACTGCCATTTTTTCATAGCATCATCTGGAAGAACTATGTGATAATTCTGTTTCTGCGATTTTTCCATGCATTGGAAATTCAGAACATAACAAATCTGCTTTGAAGCTGTGAGTTTGGTCACCGCACGGATGCCTAATTCCACCCTTCAGACAAAACCTAATGGAGCAGGGTTTTCTCCTTGCAGGAGGGAAGAGCGCAGTGCATCCAGCCACATGCCACAGCCCCCTCAGCCCCCGGCCCTCTCCTCAGCCCCATGCAGGACACGGGCAGCCCTGGTACTGGCCGTGGGACCGTCCTGGAGCTCCTCCTCAGAGCAGGGGATGTGGGCACATGCCTGTGGCACCGCATGCCCACCCTGCTGAACACTGCCTCACGTGCTCCTGATGGAGAGGGTGGCTTAAGGAAGCGACCTGCTCTCCCAGACCACCTTCACCCACCACAAATTGTGTGTTCTGGACCAGGCTCCTGCTGCCCCTTGGTGCCTGCTGTACATCAGCCAGCATACATGGGGAACATTCACACTGAGCATCTCTCATCCAGCMTCGACTAAGCCTTGGAAAACTGATGGACCTAAGTTGGCTGGGTTTTGTTTCCTTGCTGGTGAGTGAAAGCATCCACCTTCACAGAAAAAAGCTTTGTGGAGTAGATGGTGTTGTCACTTGCTTTCAAATGGAGGGCAGGGAGCGTTGACTTCAGTGTTTCAAAGGATGAATATTTACTTCTAGACCCTTTGGAGTTCATATCACTATGCTCCTTTTTCAGCTTGGATTAGGGAATTCCTGATGGTTTTAAAGCCAGCGTTTCAACAGGGGAGCCTAAAGCATCCCCCCAGCTCCACAGCGTGGCAGCTTCAGGACTAGGTGGTACTTCCAACAGCACAAAGCAGCCAGCATCTCCCCAGCTTCAGTAAGGGGGAAAAGCCACGCTTTAAGCGATGGGTTTTGTTAGGGGCATGWCAGAGTAAGCCCCTCTCTGGGGCAATTTTCATTTCCCCTTCGCCTCCCTCCAGTGGGGGTGTTCTGAGAACAAGAGCATCTCGTGAAGCTGATATTGCACGAACAGACACCGCGGGCCGGGCTCTCCTCCCTCCACAGGGCCACCACGGTCTGTCACTGGCACCACTGCCCGTCCCGTCTGAACACGTTTGCTGGCCATGGCCACGAGCCCCTCGCCTTCCCCCGGGGGTGAAGGGAGGATGAGGCCTCCCCATCGCTGGGGAGGGCTGGTGGGGAGAGAGCYCGGGGCGCTGCAGGGCCCTGGAGCCGAGCGACGGATCCCGGAGCTGTTTGTGCTTCCGTCGGAGACGGGAGCCTTGCAGATCCGCTGGCCAAACGAGCGCTGCCCTTATCTRAGCCTTTCAGCTGCGTTTGCACACGCTAAAACACGGCGGCTAGATCAAACTCCCTGCTCGGGACCGCGTTGGGGGTAAAAAAATAGGCTTATTTAAGGGCTGTGAGGAGGCACCATGTGTCTCATGCACGTGGGGATATTGAGCCGCGAGTCCCCTCAAGTCCAAGGTAAACCTTCCTGACTGGGGACTCGGAGCCTCCACGCGGGATAGCAAGAGAGCTTAAGCTGCGAGGAGCACTCACTGCTCCTTGTCTGTGGGCAAAGAGGGCAGCGGGGGTGGGTAGCAGTGATACCAGGACGGTGGTGGACACTAGGAGAGATGCCATGGGGATGGGGTGCAGCATGGGCAGCCCCTGGGACGGCTCAGAGGCTCCCGTTGGGCACCCCATGCTCCCCAGGTCCTTATCCTTCGCCTGTCTGCCCCCATGCTGGGGGCAGCTCTGCTCCCCGCTCTGCAGGGCTGGTTGCTCCAGGGACCATCATCCTGGTGTCCACCACTGTCCTGGCGCCCACCACTGTTCCCCACGCCTGCCCCCTTCGCGTCTGGGCCCCCCGGCCCCCCGGCCCCCACACGTACCCATGGGGCCGGCGCGGTCCTGGCCGGGCGCGGGGCCGGCGGAGAGAGGCGAGGGCGGGAAGGAGGCAGGGAGGCCCCGCCGAGGCCGCCCGGCTTTAAGGGAGGCCCCGTCGGTGCCRCCGCCCGCCCCGTCCCGTCCCGCCCGCCCACGGGGCTGCGGCTGGGCAGGAGGGCGAGAAGCGACGGGGAGGGCAGCGGGGCGGGAAGGGAAGCGGGCGAGAACGGATGGGCAGCGAATGGCGGGGAAACGGGAGGGTCGGGGGGGCACCCCTGTGCAGAAGGTGGGTGCAGGGGTGGGGGGGCACCAGGTGAGCTAGGGGGGTGATCGTGGAGGAGGAGGAGGAATAAGAAGAGGAGGGTGCCGAAGGTGGAGAAGGCGATGGGAGGAAGAAGGTAGTGGGAGGAAGAAGGCAGTGGAGAGGGTGAAGGTGAGGGAGGAGGTGGACATGATGGAGGTGGAGCAGATGCAGGTGATGGAGGAGGTGGAGAAGAGATGAAGGAGGTTAAGGAGGARAAGGTGGTGGCAGTGGTGAAGGTGGAGGTGGTGGTGGTTGAGGAGGTGGGGAGATGGTGATGGAGGAGTTGTTTTGGGCAGTGGTCACTCTGTTGGCAATATGGTGGCAGAGGAGGAGTACACCTGGACAGCAGTGTAGGGAGAACATTAAAAATTATGAGAATTGAGTTTTTCTTGTAGTTGTTTTTTTTGTATCTGGGGTGGAACATGATGGTGATGCATGCCCCCAAACCCCGGGGCCTGGGCCACAGGAGCTCTTGGCTGCAAGGTTGGTGCTGGRGCTCAACTTGGTGCTGGTGCTGCTCCCAGCAGCACAACCCCGGTCTCCTCAGGGTTCCTGGGACCAGACGGACCGCCATCTCGACTGCTCTTCCCCAGCCTCGATATCTAAAGCTTAGCTCAGCAAGTAGAACACTGTGATGCCAACCCATCAAATGGTCCCTTTGATGCCATTCCTGTTCCTTCGGGATGGACAGCACTACCCAAAATAAGCAAGTGGACCTCTCATTATGGATGGCAACTTTCTGCCTCTTTTCCTGCTTTCCAGGTGGGAAGATGGAGAGGGTTTCTGATATGGAAAGCACTAGTTTGACTGACCTGCAGCTCCCACGAAACAGGACATCTGTTKGCCTGTTTTCTCATTGCAGTGATTAGTTGGCTAATAGGAAAGTCGTGGGGATGTTGATGAGTATAAAAACACGTCCTGATGTGCCTTTCACACTGATTTATAACAACGCACACACCTTGCTCTGTTTATTAATATGTGAAATTAGCGGATGAGAAGTTYGGTGTGAGGAGAGCTGCTTAGGAGTGAGGCAAACACAAGGAGCAGTTCGGAGGAGCTGCCCAAGGTTTTGAAGGCCGCAGTTGGAATCTCCCTAATGTGCCGAAAGAGAAAGGTCTGAAGGAGACGTGACATCCTTCCTCCAGCCCTGCTGACGTTATGTGGCACTGGTCTGAGGTTTATGCAATCCGTTTGGTGGCCTCTCCTACCGCCTGCACCTAATAATTATCTGGCTGCCRAACAGGTTGAATTCTTACTAGGAACAAACGAAATGAGCGTTACAATTTACTGCCATCCATAGTATCTGCAGCTGAACATTAAAGGAGGCTGCTCTCCGATCTGTGACCTAGAGCTGCAGCTGAACTGGGATTTCTTCTAGCTGGGTTCATGTGGGGCTAACCTGGGAGCTCAAGCCTCATATTAATGACTCACGCTCTTGAGTCCTGACATTAATGAGCAAATAATTAAGGTACAGAATAAGTGTGTGGCTGCAGCTGTATTTGTAGTGTCTTGCTTTATAACTGCTCTCCAGAGCGCGAGTGTTTCCACAGCCACATCTGCTGCAAGTGACAGCCTGCGATAGCTGTAATGCCCCCACACAGCACGGAGCGTTTCGCTGCTACGGGTAGTCCCACAGAAGGAGCAGGTAACGCAGAAAGCAATGCTGAGGTCAACGGCAGTTTACTTGTGTACAGGAATAACTGAAATTCTGCTGTCATTTTTAAACTGTTAAAGTATGAAATTGGAGGTGTTTTTTTTAAGAAATCAGATTTGGCCTCTTCCTCTTGCATGTAGAGAGTGGTGATGGACAGCGCCTTTCGTTTCCTAGTAAGCTAGGCACACACCTTATATACTCACCCTTATTATATATACACACACACACACCCTTATATAAATATGCAATTTGTGGGAAAAACAAACAAATAAAAATAGGTCTTCATTTTTTTTTTCAAAAAAAAAAGATAAAAGTGGAAATTAGAGTCCTTTTTTTCTAGGGATTTCAGTTAAATGGACTGCGTGAATCATACTGGCTTGTGCTCATGTTATCTTTCAATATTCAAGGTCTCACTTAAATGAAAAAAAGGAAGAAAAACAAGAAGCATTACATCTTCTAACAACAACAGCTAAGTTCAAATATTTTAATTTGGCTCAGAGAGAGAAAGAGATAAGGATCCTCCCTGTTTCTTCACAGGTACTTCTGAGGTGAAGTGGATTCTGTTTTCACTTAGGCTGGTGCAACTATGTTGAGCTCTACGCAACTATTTTGTAGTGGTACCAGTCAGAGGAGTAGAATTTGTTTTTGAGGGATTTGAGTTTTTTAACTCAGCTCGTTTCATAAGAGTAGTATCTCAGAAAGTGCAGTAGTACTGTTATACACAAATTTTCAAGGAACGAAGATGAAGATATAATTTCACTTTCTTCTACAAAGCTTTGAAATTTGGGAAAGCCTTGTCATGATATAGACAGAACAACTCGGGCACCATAATATAAAAAATTAAGGATGAACTGCACTTGATGCTTACAAAGTACAGTATGTGTCTTTTGTAGACTGTAGTTAAGATTACAAATCATTTTCTTTAAGATCATATCCTAGCACAAACTGTTCAGCTGGATGGGTGGAAATTTTAATTGATGGGTATCTTACTCTGTCCTTAATTAAATGCCTTGAAATACTGCTCAGTTGAAATTTTTAGAGAAGTTGCTAAGATGGTTTTCATATGTCTCATCTGTAGGAAGAACACAACCATTTCAAAGAATGAGGAGGTGATGAGGAGAAATCCATAAAATGCTGATAGCAATTAGTAAATATTGAAAGTCTAGCAACCTGAATTAACAGTAAAATATGCTGAAGGAAATGAATACAAATTCATATTTTTGTTTGGAATACTTATTTTTAAAATATCTTGGTACTTATATACAACAGTGTTTTAAACTGAAAATATAGTAAAAAGCAAAAGCAGCTGCAAGTGGCAGCTCATCATGGGACAGCCAATGTTATGCTGTAAGACTGAAAACTGGAATAGATACTGAATTAATTCCCATATAAACAGAGACAAAGGGATTTCGTTCTCAGTCTGTGGTTTCTATGTTTTTGTGATGGTAGTAGCCAAAGACCAGTCGCTTGTGAAAACACCCGCCCAAGGAAAGTGCATGCCCTCCTTCCAGGCGGGGACGTGCCCTATCTAACATACCCGAGGCATCTAACTAAAACAATGAATGTTCAAGTAGCAAGAAAAAATAATTTGCCTGCTGTGCCCCTTCTCCTAGCACTGCACCTCATTTTGGTTCCTGAAGATGGGCTTCTGGATGCCAACTTTTTGCCTGTGGAGCAACTATCTGGTTGGGCCGGACTGCAGCTGGTTGGGTCAATACTGAGGTGCACGAGGGAGCCTCCCCAAATCAGTCTGCATCGGGTCGGTTGTGTTTTAACTAAACAGAACAGCAGCTAGGCACAGCTTTGCACGGCCATCAGTGACGCTAGGTCCAGCTCCGTTAGAGTTAGTTTACATGCAGTGATAAACCTTGGCCCGAAGAAGTATGTACTTAATACTTCAGAAATGCGGAAAACGAAACGAGGGACGCATGCATGGCAGTAAATATTTCCTACCCAATGGTCTTGCCAGCCCACCTCAGCAGCGTTTGACGGGTATTTCCCCTTGGAAAATGGAAATCAGTTCATCCTAGACCAGAAAGGATCTGTCGGCTTTGCCGTCAGGTCTGCCTAAATACACAGTGAATGTGTGAGTTTGGGGTGGAGAGGGAAGCAGGGAAGCGGGAAGCAGAGCGGACAACTTTGTATACAGATAAAGTAACTAAAGTAGATTTTATTTACCTGGAGTTGCCCTGGATTGGTGCCCAAAAAACCTTTAGCTCCTTAGCAGTGCCCTGTGGCAACGTGCAAAGTCAACACAGCAAATGTTGACATAAGTTAATGGCACCCGATCCATTCTAAAATCACTTCTGCCAAAAACTGCTTTCTTATTTTTGTTGAAAACATTACTCAAGGTCAATAACCCAGAATTTATAGAGCTTCATTTCCAGTTTGTTTGCTCTGTTCCATCACAGTCTTTATTGTCCCCTCTGTACAGCCAGGTATATTCCCCTGCATTTTTACTGATGAAGAGCACACAAAATGGATTGCTAGTAAATGCAAGAAGCTCCACACATGCATCCATCCAAAGCAGGTGAAATCTGCCTGGAACAAGGTGTCCTCGCTGAACTGGGATTTACACTTCCCAGTTCCTCTGTAATGCAGGGAGAGCTCCATCTACATCAGGATGACAGCTTTGCTGGTTTCTTTCTTTCACAATGAGGCCCAGCTTTTCCCTCTGGGAATCGGGAGAGGGGCTTTGGGGGCAGCCTGAGTTTACTAGGGAACTTGGGCTCTGGAGGTGCAAATGTTTATGGAAACCAGCATTAACTGACTAGGCCTTGCTGCTAGGCCTTATGTAATCAGCTGCTGAGGCCAGGAGTTTCTCTTATGCAAAATCAGGGCACTCCTGACAACTATGTGGGGTAGGCAAATATGAGTGTTAGCTAAGCATTAAGGCCAGCTGGGGAGGGAAGTAGGGCAGAGCAAGTTGTTCCTGGTTCAAAGACCTTCTTCCACAGAGGAACAAGTACATTGGAAGCCTACTATCATATTTAAGAAAAATGAAACGACAAATGAATGTTTTGCTGTGTGTTGAAAACTCTTTTTATTTTTTTTTTAAATTACGGAACTCTTGCTTTTCTCATTGTCCGATGTGAATTTGCCTAAGGCACAGTATCATCCTCTTCCACCTAATACACTGCAAGTTTGCTAAACATTGCTCCAAGAGCAGTAAACCCACTGAGCCATCTCATCATTGCTTATTTTTTTCCCCGTACTTCCACACTGATATTTTTCTTTTGAAACTTCAAACTCATCTGGTGAGCCCTGACATTTTCAAATGAACTTCTAAGCATTTCCTTGTATTCTTCCTTCTGAAGTTTCATCTTCAGTTTTCAAACCACCTGTACTTGGCTTTTCTTCTTTAGGCGGCTCACTAGAATCTCAGCAGTGCAGTAGCTTCTACTGTAGGCTGAATTATCTTTTAAACTTATGCAACCAGTCTTACAGGATGAATCATGTTGTTGACTGGAAACATAAATTCAAGTGTCACCTCTTGACCAATCTGTGTTTTGACTTGACATGTAGAAGGCTTGTGTTAAACTGACCTAGTATTCAGGAACTGATGTGTGTTTCGTTTTAGATTTGCGGAGCTATTTAAATTCTTGTTTAGAAGAGATGCACACATTGCAAAATATTTATATATATATATATATATATATATATATATATATATATATAAACACACACACTTCCTATCAGATTGCATGCTTAGGTTTCACAGGGAAAGTGTGTCATGACACTGGAAGTGATTTTCGGGGTGGGAGGAGACAGTCCTGCCATATAAAACACATCTGATTTAAGATAACATCAACAGCCAAAGTGGAAATAACCTATTTTGAGTTGAGGTAATATCACAAGATCATGTTGTTTTCTAGAGATGCATGTTCTGGTATTGAAACTCTGCAATGAGAGATTAAGAACTAGTACTTTCTAGCTGTTGCAGCCTTGTTGGAAGTTTGCAGTTTATTTATAACTACTATTTRTGCAGACATTCGTATTTTCACCGTAGGATAACAAAATTGCTTCTTTCCATTTCCTACAGCTCTACTATGACCTCAAATTTATATAACAACTTCAGCAGCAATATAACAGAAATCAAGAGCTGATATAATGATAATGCACTAATTTATCTGGCTGTTCTCTTGTTAAGTTGACATAAAGTCTTTTTTTTGGTAATTAATTTTAGGGCTCAGCTGGATTAATTCCTTCCACTTGCAGTCCCCTTTGTTCGGAGGGCCTGGGGAGCAGAGGCAGAGGGAAGGGACAGCGCAGTGGAGCAAAGGGGGCTACGAGTGCTGGAAGAGGGAAGTTTCATGGTGGGAGTCCTGTATGGAAGGATGGGGCTTGTGGAGAGGAGCAGGATTGTGCCCTTCGTGCAATTACCTCGATAGACGTTGAGGGGAGAAAGAGAGAAGCCCTTGGTGCTCCTCAGAGCCTCCTTGAAATTTGTTTGAATTTATTCGAAGGTTCTTCATCACGCTCTGCGCACCCCCATGATCCCTCCCAGGTATCTTCCCCCTGCAGGGCCCTTGGGAAGCTTCTCCAAACCTCTTCTGACCCATTTGCTTCCCGCTTTTGCCCCCTCATGCTCTCACTTGTACCCATACTCAACCCACTAGCTACTCTTAGAAAACTAAGCTTTGTGTGGCAGCCAGATCTAATTGAGATGGATTCAGTGCATAAATACGGATACATCCATGGAGCAACTTGTGCACGACCTGCGCAGTGATGGTTTCATCTCTTGAGCACGACCTGTGCACTGATCTGATGGTTTCATCCCTTTATTTCGCTTTGGTCTCTCTTCCTATAGCACTTCTAACCTTCTCTATTGGGTGTCCTTATTTCTTTACCAATTTAAAAAAAAAAAGAAAGAATAAAAAAGGAAAACATTAATATTGTCCTATATAGTTATACTCTTATTTGACATTCCCTTGGGTAGTTAATTTCCAGGAGACTTTGCATGCAATTTAATTACTTAATCCTTTCAGTTTCTAAAAAAAGGATGTCTCCTCACTTCCTGTCTTTGGAAGCCTAGGATTTGCCATTACGTGGATTTGTTTACTATTTTGCCAAAAGCTTAATCAGCTTAATCCATTTTCTCCTTCAGAGGCAATTTTGAAAAAAAAAAAGAAAGACACCAGCAGCAGTTCTTATCTGTTAAAGGCTTCTGAGTAAAGTGCAATCAATACAAATACCAGATTACAATGTAACAGTGTGTAAGCCACCTAAAATTATGTAATGTATTTACACGTAATATTTCACAAAGCTGAACTCCAGCACATAAATAAGCTACTCCTGTGCATCAGCATAACATGTTGCTGGGTTTGCACTGCTTCCCTGGGCTTAACTGAGTTTTCTAAGAAATAGGAGGTACTCACGCGAGAGGAGCTAAAGTCACAGCTTTGAAGCAAGGAACATATTTCCATTGCAGAATTCTATTATATAGACTCTATTATATAACTTTATTATAGAGAGTTGACTACGCCCTACATGATGACAAGGAAATACGTTGGGAGGAAATCAGTGAGCACTTTACCAGCAAGCTTAATGCTTCTTCTAAGGAGGAGACAAATGGCACTGATTTGGGGCAGTGTTTCCTTGGCCATTTTTCTTTTCCTTGGGGCCCAGCGGCAGCCGGCTGCGGTCCCTGCGGAACGACGCTGCGGGAAGGGCTCTGGCCTGGACTTCTGCAGTTTGGGCTGCCAGAACAACCTACGGACAAGTGGCACAAAACACTGAGCCGGGGCTGAAGTCCAGATTCCAATCCCTGCCACGCTGCCGATTGCCTGTGTACTCCTGGGGAGCATTCCCACTGCGGCGCCCCTTTACCCGTCTATAAAAGGAGGATAATGCACCTTCCTGGGACACAAACTTCCCCTTACGCTGGAAAATCCACATGTGCCTGTCAAGGGGGCAGCACATCCCACAGAGACACACACACAATCCCTTGAGCAGAAATGGGTAGCAATCAATCTGTGTGATCACAATTAAATTGAGGCTTATCTCTCCAAAATTAAAGAAGCTTTAGATATAATAGAAGCTAATATGTGGTCCACTTTCATCAGATTCAGTAATGGTGGTCAATTTATATATTTCTGCTAGAAAGCAGCTCTTTATTACTACAGGTGGTTTTGCATATTACCTTTTTTACATATATAATATGAATCAAAACTGCTTCCTTGACCACAGTTCTGTCGCTTCTCCAGTCATACCTGTAGTGTTTTGCTTAAGGTAAAAAAACAACTTTGTCAAAGCAGGAAATGCCTAGCTATATCCTCTCCTTGAGAAACAGCAGTAGCTTCAGTATGGTGTATATATGGAACAGGGCTGTACTATGTGCCCTCGTTCCTTATAAAATCAAGTTCCCTATTTATTCTTGTTTCCCCAAGTACAAACTCTGCCTGATATTATTGGTGTCTCCACTAGTTGTGGCACACAGTTTAGTTCATCTTCCTGTAGAAAAATATTAATCTTCTTCTTCTTTTTGACGATAGTTTCTAGAAATGGATCCGCAAATGTAGTCAAAGGACAGGGTATCATCTTCTTACTCCCTCATCCATTCAGTTACAGTTCCTGGAGACACTCAGCAATTCCTGTTTGCTCTGGGTCCTACTAATGCCACTTCCTTTCCTCGCTCTTATCAGATAAYGCTTGCTCCTAATCAGGTTTCCTGGTTATGTTAATTTTGCTAGTATTCACACTGACTTTTCCCTTGCACATCACTCAGGGACAGCTGATGCTGGAAATATGTTTGAGACTTGAAATGGTCACACTGGTAGCCCTTGCCTATCTCCAGAGCCTTGCAAAACCTTCAAGAAATTGCACTGAGCTGAGACCAAAGATTTTTCATAGAGCAAACAGAGAAATTCAGTATCTTCTGATAGCTTATACAGAGACACATGCTGATGCATGAAGATCCCAAGCAATGACCCACCTTGCTGTTGGATCATTAGTGGAGAGSAAGGCAGATCTCTGGGGCAGGCTCTAGCAAACCCCAGTGCTTGAAGTGCAAACCCCAGTGCAGGACAGCCTTGAAGGGGGAGGCCTGAGAACATGCCTAGGAGAGCACAGAGCTTGTGGTACCTATGTGCACATACATACGCTTGTGTCTGGCTCACCTTAAATATTCCCCGCATGTCAGGAACAACAGGCAAGATGCTGTATGTGATGCTCTTTCCCAAGCTTGAACGGCACCAAGCCCAAGGGAGGAACAGCTGAACACAGTGAAGGACTTCAGGCATATGCAGAGAATAAAAGGATTTTGGGGCCAGAACAAGGCTGCTAGACCTGAAAAGAATGGAGATCTGTGCAAAAGGAACAATGAGGAGAAACACCAGGAAAAAAAAAAAAAAAAAAAAAAAAANAAAAAAAAAAAAAAAAAAAAAAAGTTTATCTAAAGGGATATCTAAATATCTAAAGGAAGATTTTATGTAAAAGAAGTTATGGAAAAGACAGAAGGATTGAACCAGCATATCTCAGAATATCTCAGAAGATAAACAGCTGGAAACTAATCAGCACAAAAGGAAGGCAAAGTTGAAGGGTTAGTCCTGGTAGGAGGCATATAGTCCACCTGAAGTATCATTTTCCYTCTCACCATCCCACGGGCATTCTTCCCTTCCATGGTTGTGCAACGCAGTCGCACATTATGAAACTATTGCCACATTCTGCTGAAAGGCATCTGCTTAAGCTGCATTTTGTATCAGGGTGAAGTCAGAGCCATAAGAATCATTTTAAAAATGATTTGGGATAAAGAGGTGCTGTTTACATCAGTGTTCACAGCTTTTACATTTTGCAGTAATAATTGGATATRATGGACAGAAGAAATGGGAATGATAAATACAGTCTTTTTTTTTCTTTCTTTTTTTTAATGTGGGGTCCAGATCTTGCTAGTTAAGAGATTATCAAGAACCAACATTTCAATAAGGGAGAAATAAGCAACATGAGGAGGCTGGCTGACACTGATTAAACAGAAGCTTTTAACTCTCCTCTAATGTCACTGGTGAACAACATTTTAAATAAAAAACATTCACAGACACACAAATATTTTAATCTGATGATGTTGCAAGGTACATCAGCTACTGCTAAACACATGAAATGACAAAAGGTTCTGATGAAGACAGTGCATATAAATTGCAAACACCGCATAGACAAAAGGAGAGGCCAACCTAAGTTGGCAAGTTGATCTTGCCACTAATGCAGTTTGTGGCAAGACTAGTTGCCGAGTCTAGTTGGAGGCCTGTGGCCAGCCGTGTTCACAGTAGATCATAAAATGACTATATGAAAACACAAATTAGGCAGAGCACAAGATATATGACATGAGAAACAGGATTTGGAAGTTCTGATTCTCAGACTTCAAGCTCAGGACCTTGTTTTCTTTTAGCAGATAAGAGAGAATCCACCTCTCTTGCTGTGTGGGACCAGTGGCTCACTTCCTTGTAGAGGCTGTAAGTACTGGTCAAACCTGAGATAAAGTTACGCTGTCACTGCTACCTGGAGGCTGAAGACTGGCTGAAGGGCCAAGATTAAAGTTCCAGGTTGTTTGGGCAAGACAYTCCTACTTCAAACAGCTATCCCAGCCATTTCTTCACTTGCAAGAATTTTAGGTAATCTCTTTAAACACTAGAAATGTGGCAGAATTACCTGTTCATTGCTTCACTAGCCTCTGCCATAACCAATAACTGGCTAAAATTTGATAGCTAAAGTTGTTTTAATAAGTGATAACACTCTGTCCTGRATGAAGACCCAATTGACAGTAAGGCTGCTACTTCCTGAAATTACTGTGTGAGTGCTGCTAGGGACTSCCAGCATCTCTTCTTTTCAGAATAGTTTTATAAAATAGCTCCAAAACTGCATAGGCTACTATTAACTTCCATTGGCTAATAATTTCATACCATTTTTTATGATTTAGCTTCAGAATTTAGACCTTAAGGACAACATTAGCTCTCAGCTATTTCACAAAGCCTGCCTTAATGACAGGTTATTCTGAAATATAGAATTGAGTAAATGACATCTTACAGAATATCTGACAAAATATGTCAAAATCTTCAGAATTCACCACAAACAAAGGTAGTTCCGCGTCGTGGTTAAAGGGGATTAAGTCTTTTTTGAATTTCTAATCAGATACTTCCTGGTTTCAGGTTCCTGTTGCTGTTATGTCTTTCTCAGGCACACTGAACAAGCCTTGCAGCATCCTGTGAGCTCTTTGGCATTCAGGTCCCTTTCCGTTTTCTATTTAGTCAAAACATTGTCCCCTGGATCTCAATGACTCACAGATGGTTGAGATTGGAAGACACCTCTCTGGGCAACCTGTTTTAGTTCTCTGTCACTCACACAGGAAAAACAAGAAWTTTTTTCCWTATGTTCAGATGGACCTTCCTGTGTTTTACTTGTTCTCATTGCCTCCCATCCTGTCCCTGCACAACACCACAAAGAGCCGCACTCAAACTTCTCTACACTTCATCTTCAGATATTTATACACATTAAGATGCSCCCAAGCTGAGCAGTCCCAGCTCTCTCAGCCTTTCCTTGTATGACAGATGTTCCATCCCTTCAGCATCTTGGCAGCTGGACTTGAGCTTCGGTAGCTCCCTCTCTCTCTTGCACCGCAGAGGCCAGCGCTGGATCCAGCCCTACAGGAGTGTCTCAGCAGTGCTGAGCAGAGGAAAAGGCTCACTGCTCCAACCTGCTGGCAAGGCTCCTCATGACATGGTCCAGGACACCACCCGCCTTCTTGGGGCAAGGGCACATTGCTGGGTCATGGCCAGCCAGTTGTCCACTGGGACTCCTAGGCCTTTCTCCGCAGAGCTGCTCTCCAGCAGGTCACCCCTGGCCTGCACTGCTGCCTGGGCTTACTCCTCCCTAGGTCAGGCTTTGTACTGCCTTTGTACTGCAACAAAGGTACTTGCCTTTGTTGAACTTCATGAGGTTCCTCTCCATGCCCCTCTCCAGACTGCCACAGAATCACAGAATGGTTGAGGGTGGGAGGGCCCTCTGCAGATCATCTAGTGCAACTCGCCTGCTCCAGCAGGATCACCTAGTGCACAGGGCACACAATCCTGTCCGGACAGCTTTCGAATATCTCTCAAGGACAGAGATATCTCTGGGCAACCTTTGCTAGTGCTCAGTCATTCTCCTAGTACAGATTTTTTTTTTCCCCTTAAGTTCAGTCAGAACTTCATGTGTTYCTGTTTGTGCCCATTGCCTCTCRTTCTATTATTCAGCTGAGAAGAGCCTGGCCCCRTCCTCTTAATGCTTCCCTTCAGATACTATACGCATTGATAACACTCCCCTCAAGTCTTCTTTCAGCTGAACAGCCCCAGCTTGCCAAAGGACTAATGGCCTTAGCATTAATGGTCCATGAATGGCCTTAGCAGCCCTTTGCTGAACTTGCTTGAGTAGCACTACGTGTCTCTTGCCTTCCCTGTCAGGGTCCCTCTGCAGGGCAGCACAGCCCCTGGGTGCATCAGCCACTTGTCGCAGCTTTGCTGAGGGTGCAGCAAAGGGGGCACCCAGCACTGACCCTGGGGGAGCCCCCAGCACAGGCCTCCAACTAGACTTCACACCACTGATCACGGAGCTCTGCTGTTCAGCCGGTTTTCAATCCATCCTACTGCTCATCTCACATCACAGAAGCATTCTCCTTCCCTCAAAAACTTTTTTTTTTTTGTGAAAACTCTTTTTTTTTAATGAATTCCACAGCTCTTCTGTTTAAAACTGTAGACCCAGAACTATACCAGATTTTCACAGAGGGCTTCATACCCTTCACAGAGGGTAAATAATGCACTTGATTCACATCCACTTGTTGCACTCTTACCTCAAAATTATTTTAAGCAAGCTGTACGTTCATGAAAAGCCTCAAATCCAGTGTTAGTGTTTTCTAAGAGATAACTTGTTTGTACACTTAGTCCTCATGTAGTATGCTAGCATGGTCACCTACAATGGTTAGCGGGCCTAGTTTGGAGCAGGTCAGGTCTCAGAGCAGTCTCTATGTTTGTTTTCATACRTTTTAAATTGTCAGTGCCCTTTGTTGCTTTGTTTCTCTATTACTAATGAAATTATTTTATAKTATCAATACCTTGGGTAATTCTAATTCATCAGGAAAGCATCTCCACTTGATGTCCACTAATGGTCTCTGAAAGCARGTGCCAGGCTGTACCTTATCAATTGGACACGTGCTCTGTTATAATGGTCTGCTTGGACTATCATGTAACACTGCACTGTGCTGTTACAGAAATGGGTCTGAAGGAAGCCTGAATGAAAATAATGGTGTGAAAACTGGAGGGAGAAAAAGAAAAAGAAAGGAAGAACAGCATGTATGGATAATCAAGGACATGACGAACTGCAATCAACCTCATAAACACCAAGGAATGTGTTGTTCACATCAAGACCAGAAGGCCTGAGCTGATAAGGCCACAATATGATGACTTGTCAGCAGAAGAGCTGCCCCTGATAACAGGAGGATGGCAGCAAGGTTTCAACAYGTGCCATTCCCGTCCCTTTATGCAGGAAGACAGACTGCAGCCATAAAGATACCCACATGAGGAACCGCAGACAACTTATGGCTTATGGTGGATGAAGTAAGCAGATTATGGATAAAGATCACCTTGTAATAACATTGAAAGACATAAAAATCCGTTTGGAAAAGCCTATCATTGCCAGTAAAGAACCCAAGTGACATGATGATGACTGATCTTCTATGTGACACCCAAGCCAAACCCCATGCAGCCTGGCCACACCACTGGACACAGACATCTTGGGGCTCATCAGCACACGGGTGTCTAAGAGACAGTAAAYGTGAGAGACTCAGATCTGTTTTGTACAAAACAAAAAATCCTCTTTTCTTGTGATCTTGCATTGAGCATTGTCACATTAATATCCTACTCGATAAACTACACAACATCCTCCAGATTTATAGTCTTTTTTTAAAAAAAGGATACCTGTTTGACCATACTCATTTCCTATAAAAGTCTGTCTTTGGTTCTTTGTTATGTGCACCCTATTAGACYTTCCAGTGTGCCATTTCACAGCACTTTCATGGACAAAAAGTTTTTTTTTTTTTTCTGAAAAAAAAAAAGAGAGCGATATTCTTCTGATACTTCTATACTCTTGAAATCTATTTTAAAGAAACATCAGCACACCAGAATCTTTCTTACTAAACTTGTTTCCAAATTTTATGCCCGTAGGTACATAGAATATACAACAGAAATAAACTTGATTACAAGACAGTTCTAACATATTTCACTGTGTTCGTGTAAAAAACATACTTCTCTGAAAGTTTCCAAGGATAAAACAAGCATTAGTTTAGAAATCAAAGTATAGAAAATTGTTAGGGAACTTGATCATCTTTTGACTTTCATCTTCTTTCTACTTTCACTTCTTTCTTTATATTCACTAAGTAAAATATAGAYTGATTTTTTAAATTTTTTTATCCCCAGTTTGTCAGTGACCTGGAAAAGTGTCTCCTGTCTTGATGGCATAGCATTATGGCCATCTGGTCAAGTTTTTTTTTTTAAAAAAAACCCTTAGTTGTTACCACCTTATTTTAATTAACAAGCTATAGCAGTTTACTTCATTTTTGAAAGTATAAACTTCACTTTAGAGTTTAGTCTGTTGGTTGCAAAAAATATTGACAAGTTTTGATCTCTGCTTCTGGACATGCACCAAAATCAAGTACGGTAGTTAATTATAGCAATCTCAAATCCCAAATAAATGTATATTGTCAGATATGATGGTTTCCTAAAAGTCAGTGAAAAATTATGCTTCACTACTGGCTGCGTGATGCTTCAAACATGGAGCAGGCTGCCCAGGGAGGCTGTGGAGTCTCCTTCTCTGGAGATCTTCCCAAGCCGCCTGGATGCCGCCCTGTGCCCCGTGMTCTGGGTGTCCCTGCTGGAGCAGGGGGTTGGACTGGATGATCTCGAGAGGTCCCTTCCAACCTCAGCCATTCTGTGAAATGTTGCAAAAAGAGACAACTTTCTCCCACCTCACAGCACACAGGTACCCTCTTCTGAGCTTAGCAGGCTGTTGCTGGTGCGCTGCTACCTCACGTTGGGCAGCTAGCACGTTGCAAGGCTTCATTTCTGCCAGACATCACATGCCTCCCAGAGACCAGCATCTCCCAAACTGATAACAACATCACTCAGTGCAGTGTGTCCCCTATTTCATCCTTTTCAAGCAAGCTGTTATTTTTTAATCATGTTTCTTTTTGTTTTAAACGCCAGTCACAATCATTCTCGGCCTACTAAAGAGTCTCAAGCATGTATTTTATATTTTGCAGTCTACTAGCATGCTGTCATGAAAATGTATTTAACTGTTTCAGATTATCTAAATAGGACAAAGGTCCACCTTTGACGGTGGTGAGAGAACAATGTTTTAAGGAATATGGRAAAAAAAAACCTCACTAGTGTGCTAGTGGATGAACAGAAGCTTTCTTATTTTGTCACAGGCCTTTCAACAGCCTAGGCAGTTTTGCTGCCCATTTGCCACTTTATTAGACYGATTATAAAAGGTTTTGGACCCCTTATGTGCAAGTTAAAGAGGCTACTAAAACTTCATTACATTTAACATTACTCTATATWTGTGTCTCATTAAACAACAGCACTTAAGAAACTCTGAGAAGGGTGGTATGAGCAATAAATTGAACTGTTTTGCTTAACTAAGGTTCTTTTCTTACAGTTATCTGCATGCCCTTGAGAACTTCTTATCTGTTCTGTTTGCAGTTCAAGCAATTGAAAAAGATCACTTGCTCCCTAATGGCTCTATCAAAAGTTTCAATTCTTTCTTGGTAACTAAATGATGTTGAATAATATGAAAGATACAGTCAATTCATGTTCATACTCTCTCTGGGCTCCAAACTTCCATTTTTTAAAGTCCTAAATGCCAGYTCAAATTTATTTATTCAGTACTGTTCCCAAGTGGACTTTTGTTTTTCTTACTCTCTTGAAGAATACATCAATTCTGATTTCTGTTAATTTGAAGTCTATGTCATGAAAAGTTGGCTAAAATTTATACCAACCCTTAAAATATTAAACGTTAACTAAACCAACTTAAAAGAATATTTATTTTCACATATGAGCCTGCAATAAAGATACCAGCTCTAGATCTGTCAATTTTGTTCTGAATTGTCAACATCTTAGTATGTCAAACCAAACCTCCACATTTTCGGCAAMCTCATATCCCAGTGAGACACGTAAAGCAGATCATAAGGCAACAGCTACAAGATCTCCAGCTGCCAGTTATCCAGCGTCAAGGAATCCTGAGAGCGAGCGTGGGAGAGAGGACAGGGAGGGAGAAGCTTTAGAGGGAGTAATTAGAAAACAATCATACACTTGCTGAATTCACACAGAGCTCTACTAAGCAGGCAGYTGTGCAGTCCCTGGCTGCATCACCCAGGGCCTGGGGAAACAAGGAAGGAGGCGACAGGCCAACGTGAAGTAGAAGGGGAGCTTCTCCACACGGACGCTGGTTCTCCACACTTAGCCACAACCACATGGGGTTTAGCACCAGCCAACCCTCCAAACTCCAACAGGGCAGCAGCAGAATCAGGGCACGTGCACAGAAAGATGCTGTCCTAAAGCCTTGTGGTGGAAAATTATTTATCTAAATGCTTTCGGCCTCCTCCTCTTTTCTTTCCAACTCGCTAGGCCTCGGTGCGAGAYTGAATCCTACAACCACAGCGAGACTCTGGGTGGGTTTTATCACCGGTCACAGGATGTATTGACTAAACAAGGTGTAGCATTTCCTTTATCAACTTCAATTAAACTTTGTTCTTACAGAAAAAAATATYGAATTTTGCATAGAGAGAGGAGTAAAACATAAAGCCCCTCCCTAGGCAGAAAATGCTCTGTTAGTCAGCACAAAATAAACACCTATTACTTTCAAGTTGAAAGGGAAATTATGCTTAATAACTATAGTTATAATTTAAAACAAATTCATCTGCTGTTAAGACCAGAAAGATATTTAGAGTCTAAATGGCTCTACATAACTCACTGTACATTCAACACAGTAACATTTARAACAAAAAGCCACAACTGAAATGTTTAAAAGGGGCTACAATGGTCACCTTCACAGATATCATAAAGACATATATGAAAGTCAATCATTATCAATGCTCGTCTTTCATGTTTTCTGTCCAAGAAACCTGTGAGCCTTTGGTTACAAAAAGCCAATGTTCTGATCAAGCTTTAATATTTCCGTGTTTTTCCCCCCAATTTCAGTTGCAAATCCAAAATAAAAACCAGAACACAGAGCGGGAAAAGTCATTACTTTTATCCTTTTTTAATACAGATGTAGTACAGAATGTTTAATTACAGCAGGACAGTGTTTCCAGTTAAATAAAATTAAAAACCTTTATTTTCCCCCCAAATATAAAATTACTAAATTAATGTCTTAAAAGAATATGGGAAAAGCTTTAAATTATACCACTATTTACCACAGTAACTATGATCACCAATTACATATTCCATTGCTTTGGCAAAAAACGTTTTTTGCTGTTTTAGCTTTTTAATAACTGCATATAAACCTAACATAGCAAAGACTGTATACATCCTTATATTGCACTTATTTATATACAGGAATAAATGGACTGGAAAATCTGCATGTACTTGGAATGAGCAACTTTTCACAATAACCCGGAAGCAGAAGGCTAAGAGCTGGTATGAATATTAAAAAATGCTTAGAAATGTAATACATTTATGTACAGAATGTATGGACTGTATTAACAAACAATATGTACACAGCAATTAACTACTATTGATATTTTAGTATAGCTTGGTGTTCATTAATACAGACCTTTGGTTGTATTTAGTTGTTTAGTAAGATTTAAGCTCACATACTTCCAAAATGCAACGAGGTATAAAATAAAGCACAACGATTTGCAAATGGTACAAAAGCTACAGTTGTCAGTTCCATTAAACCCATAAAACTAGTGTCTCTGTCTCATCCCAAAATAGTTCTTGTCCTTGGAATCAATCTCTGTGCCATACACAAAAAGAACATCTGAATGTTACATATCTGCAAAACTACATCCCACGACAATTTTTATAATGTGCAATTCATTTTAGTAATACTTCCTAATGAAAAAGAAAATTAACTTCCACTTTTTTAATTTCCCAACACGCACTTCTGCGATGACRTCATGAATGTTTTTAAATGTTACTAGCAGAATTAAAAAAATACATGTGCACCCCCCTTTACTTACTCTAAAAGGCTATTACCACTAACTGCATTAGCTGATCACTGCCTGCCCCGAGATTTAAGAGTGCTCAGGCTTCTGTAGGCATGACGCAGCTTGCACGTGCCCCACATGTAGCTTCAAATTCCTCCTGAGTTTGCAAACGATGAAGCAAATCCACAGACTTAAAAACAAAAACCRAGGCGTACTTTCCTTTACAAAACTATCATGCAACTGATGAAGAGCTGGGCATCCCATGAACTGTTGTGCTTGTTGGTGTTCCGCTTATGGCGTTGAAAATGTGCAGCGAATTCGGCATTACACTGGTCTTTTCTTCAACAGGGGTAATCTTAACGAGAAAAACATAAATTTACCAAGATAACACAAACATTTATAAAAATGACATAAGCTGAGCAGCTGAMCCCCCCTTTATTCTCAGCAGCTATAAATTTACTGATGGTAACATTACAAAGTGTCAGACCTATCAACCTCGTGGGCCCTAGGTGAGATTTTGGCTCTAGGGATGCTTGTTCACTGCTGAGGAGAACTAGATTCCTTCCTTCCAAAAGACTCCAAGTTTTCCACTCATTGTATGTGTGACAGCATTTTCTCTGATGATAGCTAAAAAGACTTGAAAAAGCTGACTGCAGAAATCACTACTCCCAGCTCTACTATGAGCAAAGAAAGAGCAAACTTGCTTTGAACTAGGTACAATTTTTATAATGAAAATAAACATTAACCCTTGACTAAAAGGAATTATATAAAATTAAATAAGGAAACAGCAGAAATAAAGAAAATTGATTACCATCCCATCTGACCATGTTTGCAAGCAGCACAGGAAAAAAAAGAGAAGTCCATTAAGACTATTTTCTATAAAATATTCTTCATAACAAAGCTTCTGTAACCATTTAAACACCACACTAACACAAGATAGCTAAGTTTTTGCAACGAATTTAGAGTAAACATTGTGAGAAGCTTTATTTTCAAATATATCAGTATCACATAAATGTGACATTTTAAAGATTGCAGTGAAGGCTGTCATGATCCTAAATCTTCTGAGCAAGTGATCAGTCTACTTGTTACATAGGGTGCTTTCATTAACTTATTTACACCTAAATTACATTTGCAGAAACAAACATAGTGGTAGGATAAGAGCGTAAGAGCCCTGGCTGTACTTTCCTATGCTACTCACTAAGGGATTCAGTTGTTTGCCCCTTCTTCCTTGTTCCCTTGTGAACTATTTGATTTATTCCTGAAGTTTCAGGCATTACAAGCTTTTCCATAGCCCCATTCCTTGACAATTCAGCTCTCAGCTGCACTGCAGGCCTCAGGCTCAGGAGTGCTCTTGCACATTGAGTTTGATTCCAAAGTCAAGTCATTGTTAGGGACAAGGGAAACACAGAGCTCTTTGTATCAGCTTTTCATCTAGACTGGACTGCATTGGTTCCTGTTCTGAAATAGAGGAAACTGTGATCCAGTATCTCAGAAAACCTCACAGAAGTATTTAGTTTTAATGTGATATATTATCAGAAAACATGGCTATTCCTTGTGACTCAGAAATACCTATCTTGAAGGTTAAGAACTATGAATCATTGGATGGCTTTGGGAGAAGATTACAGAAATAATAGTCAATAAAAGAAAATGAAGCTGAAGTAATAAAGAAAATGTTCAAGAAGGTAGRGATTAAGCATCAACTTTCAGCCTTTCTGCCTTCTTGGGGATGGTAACTTTGCCTCTGAAGTCAGAAGCTATWGCTCCCAGATGCAAATTCTTATATCTTGTTCTCTGAGAGTTTGGAGCTGGTGCCAGCTGCACTTATTTTCTTGGTGAGGAAGACTTAATTCTGAAGGTCGAGAAGCCTCTGAAGGAAATTCACGGATGGAAACACTGACCAAGTTACAGAATTCCATGATGTGATTAAATTTGAACAGAAATAAAACCCCAAACAGCAAAAACCCTTAATGTAAAGCATAGTACATATTTTTCTTTGTGGGATCACACTACCACTTTTCAGAATGCTGATGTTTTTGTAATTTAATCTTAGCAYATACCTGTTCATGCATTATTTCAGACAGCTCCTTTGCCATTTCTCGGTAATTAGCCTTCATTTCTTCTTGGTATTCCAACTGATCTTCCTTTATAAGTCGTTCATTTACACTCAGAGCATGTCCACAAGCTTCGACAAATTGCCTGATTTACATAAAATAATAATAAAAACACCTCAAGTATTGGGGAGAACTGAATTACTCCAAAAGAGTAATTCAAAATACCAGTCTTTTAATGCATTCAGAGCATGATCAAAGTTAAAATAAAAGAATCTTACCATCTCAGTTAAAATAAATAAAAATATATATAAAACTTAAAAGAAAAGAAAACATATATATATATATATACCTAAAAACTTCCTTCAGTAGTTTCACTTTATTGTCAGGATATCTTTTGGTGTTTGTGTCATCTAAGAAAGCTCTTGCGTATGCTAATGGACCAGCATTAACCTAAAAAAGAATGAAGATTACAAAATAGAGCAAGTTCTCTGTTTAACCATACTGTCTCAGCAATAATYGATACTGTAAGTTTCTATTTGATTTGCTTTTCTTAGGATATACTGACTTCAAAACAGCTGAACAACTGTGGGAGTTGAAACATAAGAGCAGGACAGCCCTTTGTATGACCATTTCTTGGCACAGACAGATCACTTCAAAGACGAGGCAGTAAGACAACGTAACTTTAACATTGCCAATTAGTTACAGATATTTATGAAATTAGGAAAGGAAACAAAGGGACAAACAGAGCCAAGACAACTCCTGTTTGGTCTGCTTATCTATTGGAAACAGTCTTCCATACTGAAAATTAAGCATTACTTAGCAGAAATTTAATTGTGCTACTACAGCAGGTGTGTGAAAAAGTAGATTCAGCTATTTTCAACTCAAATTCTGTTTCTAATAATTTTAAGTATGTTCTCACAGAAGAAAGCTCCTATTACTCTTTCGTATTCGGGGTACCAGYCCCTCCCTTCTCACCCTCATGTTTACTCTGCCTTTTATACGAACTGGCAAATTCATTTTACCTTTGCAGTCTTAAGGTCCTTTAAATATTGATGTGTATATGCTGTGATCACTGTATATATCCTACCCTGATGAATGTGATGGCTGCTTTCTACTACATTTGGTTCTTGCCTTCCTTAGGCAAACCAAACTGTTGCTCAGTGAATTTTCTTTCATTCTCCTCGTCCTATCTTTTGGCACTGCCTCTTCAGCTCCCTAGGGATCTTGCCAGAACACAAAAGCAATAATGATCATGTTGAATCCAATCCGAGCAGACCTATTTTTATATMACTGTCAGAAAAAATCAATGTAAACATTGAACAATTTCCTGTTTTTCCTCCTCCAAAAATAACTTCATATATTGACCACATTTCCAATCTTAAATATACAGAAGAGAAACTAATGATAGACCTGCTGCTTGTATAATAATCCAGGGACAGAAACAAGTGAAACCACAAACTCTATGGTCTTACCTGAACACTCACGCTTCCTTGGAGCTTCAGCTGCAATTTGATCATATCTACTTCRGCTGAAGAGCAAAGCTGCCTGAGTTCTGCAACCTTTTTACTCATTTCATCAATGGCTACTTCAATTGGGTTCAAATCAGTGTGGTGCTGGTACATGACAGGAATGCGCTTCTTCACGTATGGGAAACAATGGATAGCTATGGACAGAAGGGAGATGAACACAGGCAGAAAAAGGGCTGTCTAAAGTAATGTGTATTGCCATGCAATTTTATGGGGAAAACCACATTYTGTATAATTTGTCACTTGAAAATRCTACACAGTGGGGACAAAATATTGAAAAGGTATTATAGCATTGCCCGCATTACAAAAATAAGAAAATATTATTATTACTACAACTAGAATTAGTAGAATTTATTTCATGTGAGAATTGCAGAAGAACTATAAAAAGTGCTTATAATGCACATATCTCAAAAAGGAGAATTAAAAAAATAGCAAGGTATTAATATTAGTCAGTTGATATGATAAACTCATTTATTTCAATTGCATTTATTACTATACTAATATAGTGATATATACCCATGCTTTTATTGGAGATCAACTGGCCTTAAAAATAAATAAATAAATAAATAAAAAGGGAAAACTGGACTCCAGTATAGCAATTCTGGAAGATTACAGACCAAAATCATTTAAATGGGCTATTCTTTGAAGAAGCTAACCTGAAAACCTAGTTTTCAGAACTAGAAATGTATTTTAAGGGATAACTATAAATGCAGTGAAAGTACCCAAACAGAACTGAATTATATTACCTATATTAATTCTGCTATTTTTATTTAAGGCGTAACGTGTTATTTCACAAAACCTGGTTTCTAAAAAAATATCACTAAAGACATTATAAACTTCTATTTATCTACCTTAGAATGCCAAAATGTTTTGTATCAGTGAATTGAACACCYTTGAAGCTTGAGCCTACGGGGAGGAAGGTGTGTAGCATCTCCTCTCTAAAGCTACCAAACAAGAACCTACAGCTCAGTGTTCAGGACAAAGCCACAATGCAACGGAACTGCACTCAACTTCTTCCTGCTGTTTTTAAATCAAGAGAACCCATGTGGCCTTTTTCAATTCCAAAGGCTGTAAAGGGTGCTGAAAATAGGTAGAATAAAAACACTATTTTTAATGATTCATATGATTTTAATGATTCATAATGATTCAAAAGTTGGGCACAGGAAAGSGGGAGAAGAGACCCACATATTCCATTATTAAMAAGGAAAAATATTTTTGAAGTGAGGACTAGTTAAAGCCTATTCAACATGTGAATTTAGTCTCTTTTCCCAAAGCTTAATGATTAAGAAATACAYGATGACTTTCAAAACATCATTTTGTTTGCATGTCAGTGAATGCTACTCTCAAGTACGTACTCATTTTAACAATTTTGTCTAACTTTTTCAGTATATCTTACAATTCTTGTCATTTCCAAGTCATATGTGAAATCAAAATGATTTTCTGAAAAAATACACTATATAGAAAAGAAATAGTATTAAGAATTAAGTATACAAACAAACAAGCAATTCTCTTCAAATGRCAAATTCCCTGCAGCTAGTACCTGTCAAAATAGTCCGTCGCTTGCACTGTTCTTCCACTCCTCCTTGCCTTTTACCAGCCTGAGTAAAAGGCATCTCAAACATAAAACGACGGATGTTGTGAGTCCTCTCAAAATCTGTTTTTCTTTCTTGCAACTCTTTTTCTTCAAAGTAGGGAATTACATGAGTAACTTGAATATAGGCATACTTTGAATCTAAATCTCTAGGATTTACCTTAAGAACACAAGAAAAATCAATAGTTATGTTGGGAATAAAGTAAACTTATTTGTAGTCACACAACCTGCACAAGTTGAATTCAGCCTCRTCTCTTATAAATTTATAGAAACAGAATCAACATTAATGCTCTCAATGCATTGCTTTGATTTCAATTTCTAGGTATTACATGATGACAACACAGAGGCATGCATTTTTTTAATGCAACTATTTACATTATTTGCTATATGCAGAGCTGTAAACAAAACATCATATGGAATTTTACCTACACTGGCAACATCACTCAAATACTGGATTTCTAGAAAGAAGTCATAGAAATAGAAATTCAGAAACAAATACTTGCCCTCCATGTTTGCCGATAAAAAAGTTGACTGGAAGCCAAAAATTGTTAGTGAGATATAAAAAGTTAATAACCAAAAATACAAATTTACATTTTAAATACTCGAAAATAGCATYTCCAGAAGGCAATCTCCCTTTCTGGTTGCCCAACTAATTTTTGGGTGCCCACAAAATCTTCCAGGAAAACATCAGGGAATATTGTAGGATTCACTTTTGAGGACTGCAAACTAGCTCATTTTGTTTCCACAGCYGGATAAATATGAAAGATATCTGCATGTCACAGTTAAAAGAGGATAATGCATGAGGGTCTCGGGAGACTTTAGCTAGACCTAACTCCACACTGGCAAAATTGCCATTTGCTCCTAGATTTTACCYGATAACTTCACGAGAACAATTGTTTCTACCATTCAAGCACTTGTAAAGATGAACGGACTCAGGATGTGGTTCAGAGATGACAGAGAATTAAAATGCTATTTTTATATGGCCCTTTATTTAGAAGAGTGATCCATTTATTATTTCAGCAGAGCTTGGGCTCTTGGACTCTGGTCTTCATGTGCACAAAAGGGAAAATTTCCAAAGAATTACTGTGCATGATCTGGCAAGAAGTACAGCTAAATATAAAAAAAAGGAGGTAATGCTAATAAAATCATAATAACAGTAATAAAAATTATTTAGAGAAGTGACACTGAAAATTAATCTKTCTGTCTGTTCTTAATCTCAAACATAATGGAAGGTGATTATTTCTCTTATGTCCTTTAACTAGCAGAGTTTYAGACGTGCATGTTTGTATCAAATGAATAAAGGATAGCTGTCCCAAAATATTTCAGATAGATCTAACAAAGAAAGTTATATATTAGAATTTTCTTGGAGAGAATAAAAACCATACTTTGCCAGAATCCTGGATCATCTTGACATTTTCAGATCCAAATTTGTCAGAGTAGAGTTTTTGTAGTCTTTGAGAAATTTCCGAAAGAGGAGTGAGTTTAGGTTCTTTATAAATATACTCCTTTCCATCTTCATCCTCAAAGAATCCCTGTAAAAAAAACAAAATAATCAAAATCTTGAAAAAATATTGGACACGATTAAGATGAAAATAATGGTTGTGGTTCAAAGCAAATGTAAACAATTAACGTCAGGTTTCAAGCAAAAGTAAATAAACAGAAAATAAAATCTATGTARAAACATTTTCCTAAGGGAATCAAAAGACAGAAAAACGTAATTATCTACTACAGAATGAGTGAAAGATAATGGAAGCATACAAACTTACAATTTTAAAAGGTCTGTTGTAATTTTATGGTGTGCCACGCCTTTGAGATAAAAAAATTGTCACTTTTATTTAAAAGTGAGTTTTCAGAACTGTTTCACTTGCCAAAACAGAAATCTCATTGTCCATCAGGACTATCTGCTTCATAGCCGAGTATCCGGACAATAGCTTACATAAAACTAATATGAAAATTGTCTGTATGTAGTAATGCAARTTCAATTCCAGAAAATGAGGTTTCATTTATTTGAGGTTCTTAATATTATGTTGTACTATACTACTATAAGCTTGTTCAACTCACAAATCATTTGTTTTTAAACTGCAACTCAATCCAACAGCGAGCACGTGGGAAGTGAAACAGGTATTTTGTTTCGAGCAACAAGCCATGTCTGAGTTCATGTTTGAAATCAGAGATGAAGTATTTTTGTCATAAAATGAAACAGACAAAATAGAAAAGCACAACAGATCATGTATAAACACAGGCTAGACTGACAAAAATACCCACATCAAACTAAGCCAAAATGCAGTAGTTTTTACTGCATCGCTTGCTTTGTAAGCGCTTACTGTAATTACCTCAACATCTGTTTCACTGTCTGTAAACTGGTATTGCTATAAAGTTATAAAAGACAACAAAATACATGTAAAGTTATACTACTGCTCAGAGTATTCATGCTCAGCTCAACAATTAACAACTGGGCTATGCATGTAGAAAGTGTATTACTTTGTTACAATGTGATATATTGATAGATATGCAGTGTAGACATGTACTAGAGCATGTGCAGCTGTCTATTTACAGAGCCAGAACATTTTTTTTGAAGCATGCAATACTGATGCACAGGAAAAAAAAAAAAAAAAAAAAAAAAAAAAAGAGTGATTTATTCTCTATATGGAACTGAATGTTATTTTTTGAATTGCAATGGCTACAAATGCAGAGCAATCTAAGAAGCAATCTTGCAAATCACACTGCAGCACTGAAGACGTTAAGTCAAAACATTGCTAAGAACTGACATTGCAGAGAACTTACCGCTGCCTTAAGAGAGTAAATAAAAAAGGAAAAGAAAAAAGCAAAAAATTTACTGAGGAAGATAAAGAAGAAACTGTATTGGGATTGATTAAACATAACAAGCAATTCTGTTTATGTTTTCTAATGAACATATTTCCTGGGCTTTCCACGTCTTGGTTATCAATAAAGGCTCTGACATAGCACATCTTCCAAAACAGAGGAAGCTTTTTCTTACTGCATACCACAAAGAAATGATACTTAGATCCTGCTCACCTGTCCAAAGAAAGCTACCCTGAAATAAGTTCCCAGCAGTCTCTTGCCTGTATGCATGACTTCGGTTACTTTACTGTACGCKCGATGAAGAGTGTCATACAGATGGGCGAGCCTCTACAAGCAAGAGAAAACAATCATCAGATAACATATCAAGGCAAATGACTCCTTAGTACTCTTAAATCCATTATGAATCATGTCCTTAGTGTTAATACCAACTGAAAAGAATACTTTATAAAATGTCAGCAATGGGCTTAGCACTTGTATCAGACTGAAAAACTTAAATATTATTTATAATTCAACAAAATATTTTATATTTTAAAATCAAAATTGGCGTATTTAAATAATTTCCTTTTCAGTTACAATTTTAATAWATTTTTTGCTCTGGGGGTGCAATGTATCATGCACTCATAGCAGAAGACCCTGGGTTTCTTTATGCCCTCCCTCAAATATTCTAAGAAGAGATCTGGTACCTCAAAATCTCGCCGTTTTTCATAAATGGGAATTATAAGTTTATAGATGTCAGCAATCAGTTCATAACGCTCTGCCTTCCAGAGTCCATCAGCACACTGCTCCAACAATTCCATGAGCACATCCTAAATTGGATACAACATTTGAAAAATAAAAACAATTCATTGCTCGGGAAAAGCCCAATAATCATATGGAAATTCTCCCAAGAAAAAAGAGCATGCCTCAAAACAAAATGATTTATACATGGTGATTTCAAAATTACTGTGTCCATTACATGATGCTAAAAGGACACAAACAAAAAAGTGTTCCAAGTGTACACATGTAAACCTTGCATCTACTGTATACAGCATTTTTCTTTAYTCTTGAAGTCTACAAGTGACACCTACACGAGAACCCAAACTTCTCTTATCTTTGAACATGTTTCTTCAAAGTGTTTTCTTTTTCATCACAAAAGTTTTTACCTTAAAAGGTCACTGAATAGAACACTTGACTGTAATAATTCTGAAGGAAACCATCACATAAATTATATAAAGCCATTGCCAACCACATATCCCAGTAGATGATTTTTAGAATTTTAAGCTATTATGGTAAGATTTGTCAGTCATTTTCAGTAACTCACTTTGTTTAAATCACTGGCTTAAGAATTCCTTCTCTATGTTACTCACATACCACCTGCATCTTCTTCACTTAACAGATAAATCTGAAGCTCTATTATTATTCTGATTTGTATTATTCTTTCACCTGATGCAAAGGCATCATGAGAATATCACATTTAGAAATGAGCATTAATTGYGCAAATAGCTATTCTGCACCAATACCAGAGTTCTCTTTTCAACACTTGCATTGTTTGAAAACCTTTCTTTAGTGTAGAAAGCTCTCTTTGCTTCCCTCCATCTAAATTCTGTGCTCTCCTCCAGCAAAAGTATTAAAATCGTTTTGTACAAGTAAACAATAGAGTATATGTTTGCRTATTTAATACTTTAAACTCTTTTCTACTGTACACCAAGAAGTATACTTAAAATCATGAAGCTCAGGTACTGCCTAAGACTATTCCGCAGGCATAGTATTAATATAACATGCATCATCACTTACAGAGCTGTAGCTAAAACTTCTTTTTAAACTTTTACCTATACTAAATCGGACAATATTGTTATAAGAACACTAGATTCCAATGGGTATGTTGTATTTAATTTTGTAAACCCAAGGAGAAATACAAAACTGAGTTTTCACATAGGCAAAGGGATAACAGATATATATATTGGAACTGTATGTAYAGGAATTTTGAACTGCTCTTCAGAGTAATCTAGAATGACTGAGATTGGAAGGCACCTCTCTAGGCAACCTAGGCCAAGTTCTTACTGAAAAACAGCAGGGTTAGCTCCCTAGAGTTGGATCAAGTTGTGCAGGGTTCAGCTTGCTGGGTTATGAGAATCTCTAAAGATGGAGATKCCACCACCTCTCTGGGATCCCCAGCTCAGTGTTTAATCACTCTTATTGGCAAGATTTTTTCCCTGTGTGCAATCAGACCATTACCACTTCTTTCTCAGTGCAACCGTAACCAAAGGCTGGTTCTTCCCCAACTACCTGGAAGGAAGGAAATGCTGGGCACAGGCTTCTTGAATATTATTTGCAGAGTGCCTGTATGATTTAGAATTTTTATCCTGTTTTCCAAGGAGACTTATGTCCAACTATATCAAAAGAAATGCAAGTCTAATCCCCATTGWTTTCGCTGAGAATGAAACATCTCACTATCTCTGTGGATCCAGTCTGCATCGTCTGAAAAAGATACTTGGATTTMGGTCTGTAAATAGTGAYGTAATTTCTAAAAATAGGCCTTGTACTTCAAAGTTGCCCAGACACTACAAATATCGTCCCTTGTGTTAGTAGCAGATAGGGATCTGAAGACTGTGATAAGTAAAAATAAACTTGTGAAAAAGCTCCATTGAGCGAGGAGGCCTGCGGTGCGGCCTGAGGCACCCAGCAGTGAGGCCCGAGTGCAAGTACTGACGTACCTCTAAACCTAGCTCTGTAATAATGCTTGGAAACCAAAATGAAGCCTCCTGCTTATTCATGGGAACAGCAGTTCTATTCACATAACACATTCACTCACAAAGGTGTTAGGTGAGAGGAAGTATACTGAGGAACTCAGGAAGTGAAAAGTCTTTCCTAGCTCTACTCTTGAGAGAGMAGTACGAGGAAACAAAATCAGTCTGTTCTTCAGCTGCTGCCTATCTCGACCACCAAGCTGCTGTACTCTTAACAATCCTGAGCGTGTTGCTTTTCTGAAGATAAGCTGATTCTGAAGTGAAGTCTCACAGTTTGTGTCAGATGGTCTGTGCMCGGGTGCAGGTAGCAGGGAAGAGCTAATGGAGACCAGGCCCTGGGGCCTGCTGACACACCAGGGCTGTGAGCAAGGGTGACGCACAGAAGGCTGTGGCCCAYTCGCCCCTTGGCAAGGCCAATGCGCAGGCTCACCAAAGTCGCTCCCAGTTTATTGACGACCTGCTCCAGCGTGAAGGTTAGTTTACCTACAACATATGGCGCTGCTTCTACCTCACTCATATGTGCTTGGATGTAGCTTGGGCATTTTTCTGAGAGCTGCCCACCTTGTGCTGGCTGTAAATGATCAAATACAGAGCCCTGGAATAGGCTGTCCAGGGAGGCTGTGGAGTCTCCTTCTCTGGAGATCTTCCCAACCTGCCTGGATGCAGCCCTGTGCTCTGGGTGTCCCTGCTGGAGCAGGGGGGTTGGACTGGATGATCTCTAGAGCTCCCTTCCAACCTCAACCATTCTGGGATTCTGTGATTCCAGATCACCGGAATCCCACTGCTGAACAGAGTGSGGAAAAAAAGCACTATTCTCGACTGCCAACTACGCTGTACAAGCCAGAATGCAGTTGGCTTTTATTGCCACAAGAGAGCACCACTGATTTCCATTCAGGCTCGTCTCAAGGAGCTCCCAGGGGCTTTTCTGCAGAGCTGCTGCCCTGCAGCACTCAGTTCCCAGCCTGTACTGCTGCACTGGGTGATTTATTCCCAGACGCAGCACTCTGCATTTATGAGATTTYTGTCATCCATTCCTTCTCTTTGAGGTCTCCAATGTCCAAGGTGTCAGTCATTTCCCTCCCTTGGGTCCCATGGGCACACTTTGCTGCAGACAAAGGCACACTCGATTCCATGAGCAGGAATGCTGCTGGTGTTGAACATATCAGCCTGAGGCTCAACACTTGAACAATACACCCTATCAGCAAACTTAAAGGCTCTTGCATTTTGGTATCTACTTCTGTTTTTATTAAAGAGCTTTAATATATTGAATTACACTGTATATTGATTGATTGTTGCAATGCCAGCATCTTTTCCTTTTGCAGATATCATTGTAGAATAATTGTGTTTCCCTGAAATACATGTTCATTCTTCTAAAAACATTCTCAAATTGTCTGCTTACAGCATAACACAAAATTAGGAAAACAGAAATATTTCCAAAGATCATTCTATCCTTGATAGCGAGTCAAACAAGTAGAAGGGAGTGCCTGCCATGGGATATTATGCCAAAGAGTATTTTCACTCACTAGCTTAACACAACTGCAAGTATATCAGTACTTCAGTACGGATCAGTACTATTTACTATCAGTAAGAYAGTCATAAGATGACCAGATAATATTTCTGCTATATCATTTTTTATTACTTGGAGGTAAATGATCCAACTGCATTTTTTAGTGATATGGCAGAAGAGGGTAATATTTCTTGGAGCTCGAGTGACTTTTGAACCTGTTGCTRTCCATACTCATACTACAGAAAATTTCCTTCAGGTTCCCAGTGGATCAGTTTTTAAAGGTTACTAACTATTGTTGCATTTTTAGTAGGCAGAACTAAGCCTTCCTCACCTTGATATTCCGAGAAGAAACTTCTAACCCTACCATGCCAATCATTTACTGATATTCATTGTGAAATAAAAGATCTGGTTAAATATTTACTCATTTATGACTCAAGGATAAGAGCGTGAACCTACATAAAGYCTAAAAGCAACTTTATAGTGCATGTTTACCTATCAAACATCGGACACTTAAACTCATTCTATACAATTCAGTTATCAGATTCTCAAAACAAAACAGGAACTACTGTAAAACACATTAACATACTTAACCACCAGAAAMGGCCAAGAGCAAAAAGCAGAGTGCCTTACAGAAAGGTCTGAAGCCACCYAGGACAAACCCCTGGCGCTCACCTGCAGCACCTCCCTGCGASGGCAGAGCCTGCCCCGACTCCCTGCCCTCCTCCCCAGCAGCCACCAGCAGCAGCGGCAGCCTCTGGCAGGTGGCACCTGGGGACCCCTTAAAGCCACCTGGGCCTTTCCTTTGGGTGCCAAGAGCCCCAGCTTCCATGAGGAACAACTTTGATAGAGGAACTCTCCTCTAGAGAGAACAAATACTAGGCTTTAAGATTTTCACTAATTTAAGCTTGGACAGCCTCCCTTTGTACTGGAAACTAGTGCTCAATAAACAGCTTACACTAATGGCCATCTTTTTCCTGTCTGTGGAAGAATCTTACTAAGGAGGATATAATATTCTTTCCTGATCAAAAAAAAAATAGTGGAGATGCAAATATCCTGATCGTTTTTTCTTTAATAAATTCTCCTCTTRCTCGAATCTGAGAAACTGAGTGAGAAAAAGTCTAACTGCAGTTCTTCAATGTATAATATCACCAGAATTATAATTTCCTTGACTTCTCAGTTTTATCTCTAAAGTTATACATCTAAGAATGTGTAAGTGATACAATTTGAATGTGTTTTCTGACTGTGGAAAGCTTTCCCCTGGAGTAATATTGTACTACAAATTTCTCTTTTACCATGGCATTCATATGCATGGAATGAAGAGACAAACATTTTGAATTTTATGGATTCACTTTAAAGAAACAAGAATCACCCTTCCTGTTTGGAACTGTGCCACAGCTTTTACTGTGCAGCTAGAACATAAACACAGAAGACAGGATCGTTTTCTGGCATCTGAAAGTCTRAATTACTTTTCCTGTGGGAAGACTCAAGCTTTACAAAACAGGCTCATTTTTGCAGAAAGTGCTGTGGAATAGCACGTTCATTTATAGATTTGCAAATTAGGGTAAACTCTCTCATGGAAGGTGACAGCTAAAAAGCAACCGAAAGAAATAAATAACAAGTTACGTTCTTATTGACTTAATATCTGTGATGTAAATATATTTGGAATTATATTTTGGAAAAAAAATGAACCTGAGTTAACTTATTTCGAAGACGATCTGGCACCTGACACAGGTCAGCTGGCTACAGTTCTGCTACAGACTGCTTGAAGAGTAAAAACCGGGATGGAAAGGATTACTGGTTCCAGGCCTTTGCCATGTAATCTCTGACACCCAGAAGATCTTAGTTCTGTAACAATTAGGCTTATGCTACAGAATGGGCTGTTTAGGTAAAAAAACATCTTAGCAAAATGCACACAACTTCATCAAAACTCAAAACAAACGCTTGTTTTTAGACTGGCTGGTTTAGGAAATGAGTCATTGTAATAACCCTGGCCTGAGAAGCAACTTCTTTAAAATAAGAAGCTACAACAGTCCTGACTTAAGGTAGACTTCACTTAAATTAGAAAGACACTACATGAAGAATGTAAAWAAGGCGGTATCCCATTTAGAAACATGGAGGGAGATCATCCTTCTAAATTACTTGTAAGAACTGTTTCGGGGAAGGAATCTGCGGTGATTGGCATCCAGGAAAATCCCAAGTCTAAGACAGAAATTCCACATGATCCTCATGTTAACATATGCAGGAAGGATTCCCATTATGTTGCTCTGCAGTAGTTACTGTTTTCAAGTACCTTTGTAAGACTAGAGTCATCTTAACTTATCCATCATTTTTAGCTCACTAAAAACAATTTTTTTTCCTATTATTATTCTTCCTGGGATGAAGTATAACAAGTTATTTGAAAAATAGTAATCTTTTTTTTTTTTTTTTCCTTCAATATTTAACCAGTTAGTCTTAAATCTACTGCAGATAAAACAAGTTGCACACAGAGAAAAATGAATTTTGGCAAGTTTTAATTCCTTTGCAAACTCTACTGGCTTGTATTTCATTCTTGGCTACTTCCATTCCATGGAAATATTGAGAGATGGAAATGAATCTGGGCAGGGTTCAGTGACTCAAATTGCAGCAAATCCTTTTTGCAGGGAGTAGATCCACACATAATCATAAATATATAAAGACATGCAAGAAGAAAAAAGATGTAAAAGAATTTAGCTCTGACCAACACTTTCAGCAGTAGAGGCATATACTGATGGGAGGTTTCCATTAAAAATTTCTATCGACATTAGTCAGAAAAGGAACAACTCTTGGTTTATTCAGAGCAGCTTGCATTTTACTTTTAGCAATATGCTACATTCCACACTGAATCAGAGGTACTGGAACTTTCAGGAATACAGCACATCGAAATCAACAGAGCAATTGGTTACTGGGTATTTCTGGAAATGAAAATCATGACACTTTTCATTTCAAGTAATTCTTTCTTCTCCTGCCTTCCCAGAAAAAAAGGCAAGTCAAGAATTTGTCTTAAAACTACAGAGCAAAGCAGTACCAGAGCTTGGGAGCAAAACACCGAAAAGCCTAGCTCTAGATCCAGACTTCCACCACTACATCTTTCAGGTATTCCTACTAAATCACAGCCTTCACAGTCAAACTGCCACACACATTCCCCATATACAAAGTAAACCATATCAGAAAAATATCTCACATACGTTTTTTTATTTCTGTACTAAGCTGAGAATATGGCTAAGCAAACACCGATACTACATGTCGTATTAGTCAGCCTCAAGAGTGAAAATGAACACTTGGAAAATTAAATGGCCTTTTTATAATGTGCATCCGTTCTAACATTGTTATGTTCACTTACTTCATTGAAGTGGACATCTTGCATTCCAACATCCTCCATCATCGAAGCCTCTTCATCTATATTAGGTGTGATTACTCTGAAAGCAGTACAACCTTGCCTAAACATGCCTATAGTTGAAAAAGAAAATATATTTATATTTAGCTAATATTTATCTAGTAAAAAATATGTATATTTATCTAATATTTATCTAGTATCAGCAAAATACTTCTGTTCACTAGAAAAGTGAGACCATGTTGTGATGCTAGATGGGGCAGAAGACATTTAAATACACTTACCACCAAAAGAAAAATCCACATTATCATTGAAGTATAACTAGGTTTTAAAAAGCCCCCCAAATGCTAATATCTGGGCTATCTCTGGATAACTTTGTTTTGACCTAGAAATATCACAGGGACAAGTTTGACTTGACACTTGAGTTGTCACCGACAGGAAATAAACTTCCAACAACTTCCAACAAAAGTAACTTCCACACAACAGTTCAAAACAAAACAAAAACCAAASCAAAACAAACAACACCAGTTATTTGTTATTGGGCATGGAAGAAGACAGAACCTAGACTGCAGCTCAGTTTTCCACCATCACTTTATCTATAGGATCAAAAGTCTTGGAATTCCCAGTGAGGATCATGAGAAAACAGAAGATTACATGGCATTTATTAAAGAAACTAAGAAGCTTCCCAGAATCTTCTCTAGACTCTCTAGGAGAAATTGTCAAAAATCTGTTAAGATTACAATGCTGAGCTAATGTTTTGGTAAGCAGACTTGCTTTGAAACACTTAATGTCCACAGACCACTTTAGTTTTGCTTTTGTACAGCAGTTGGAAACGACGCAGAGGCACAGGTCTACAAGATGGCTTTTCTCTGTTGCTTCTGTGCCTCTTGCAGGGCACGTACTTAGACTGCAAACTATCTTTCCCTCCACTCTGCTCAGCTTCATTGTGAATCAATCTAAAACTGTACCAAGGATCATCCTAACTCTTTCTGAAGCCAGCTGCTGACATAACACACCAAGACAAGTGCAGTATTCTGAGCATCAGTATAACTGACCCAGGAGTTGAAATAAATCTGTATGGATTTATTTCTGCTCCTGCAATTTCCCTACATTCAGAGACACCATTACTGAATAAGAATACTTACTGACAAGGCTGCTTMGAAGGGATCTGGCTTTAGCTCCTATCAACTGTGGCATCAAGTGCTAATTATTTCTTTCCCCCAAATCCTGCTTTACTTTCAYGTGAAATGCTTCCACTGAAGCAGCTGTTAAGGACGTGAATACACACTCCAGTTAAGTCAGAATGTTTCCCTTGGTGAACACTTCTGCCTACATCTCTCTCAGACAAACTAATTGCTGCTGTTGTGTAACTATAAGGCAAGATATAAACATGGAAGTAAGATTTCAGCATCATACCTTTTCGTGTGAGATATTCTGCCACCAGTGCTGCTACATGGACATAGCACATTGCTGCCTAAAACAGAAATTGGAACAAATGTTAGAAATTACAGTTGTAATGGAACAACTAAAGGCAACTTAAGGTGCTGAGATAATTTCTTACACTCCCTTTTTTTTTGCTGTTTTGCAGAAGAAGTTTATCTGTTCAATTCTACTCAATACTGTGGGTGCTTCTGCTAACCTGCTTGGTATCTTTTTGCCCCACACCAAAAAAAAGGATAAGTAGTAGAAAAACTGGAGGCAGACCCATTAGAGAGCAGCAAAAGCAGAGATTTAATCTATATACGGAATTTGAAGGAACTTGTCTTCTGAGAGAACAGATTTGGCACCCAGCAAAACCATAGGATGTTTCTTTTCAAAACACAACCTAATAATAGATGAAGTACTGCATATTCCCTATTCATTGTTACCATATAGATAAAAGAATAGATACATTAATAAAAGAATACTAGGACATTAATAAGTAAGGTGGTATCTGGTGTTCCTTGTAGATATTTTCTCACATGATGTGTAAGTCACTTTCATGGCATTCACTTTTGACAGTCACTTTTATGACATTCAGTGATGTGATGAAGGAATATTTGCTCTCAGAGGGCACAAACTTCCCAAAACACAGAATTTATTCTGTATGCTGATAAAAATACTTACATCTGATCATGACAAAAATCCTCTCTCTCCCTACCCCCTTTCCTTAGAAATATTTTATCAGCATGGTGAAATCAGATAAAATTATATTGAATAATAAGTACTTTTTTAATAGTAAGTCACATGAATTAGCTAATCATGTAAAGCTGGCTGGAGGGAAACATAAAGAGAGGCTTTTAAAGTGTTTTAGCAATTGATAATTAAAAAAATTTAAAAAACCCTAAGTCTGGCTCTTCCACTGTTTATATTGAGGATTCCTGGCATAGTTGCACWTCAGCTATAGTAGTTAAACATATGCCTTACATTAATGATCAGGGATGACTTACAGTGGTCCTCAAGGAGTATAAAAACCTCACCATTGAGGTTAATCTACTAGCAGATCGAAATTCAAATATAAACACTGACTGTATTGTACACTAACAACTTCATATAGTATTTTAAATTTCAAGAAAGCTTATTGGGAAGCTAATAATATAGTAGCTTAAAATTGAACTTAAAATAGTTCAATTTTATTCACTTACCTCTGAAAGATCTCCATTTTTAACATGGATCCTTGCCATGCTGTCTAACCATGTCTTCCTTAGCTCAGGTGTACTAGCATAAGACTTTGCCAGACTATACTGGAGGTCCACAAGCATTTCTGGATCATTCTCATGCTCCTTCATCTGCGCTGTAGCCATCAGTACTGTACGGATACGTTTTGTTAAATCCTTAACATCAGAAGGGAATGTAGTGTGCTAAGAAAAAGGGGAAAAGTTAAGTAACTATTTTCATTTTGTATTCTTTGCATAATAAAAAGTTGAAGTGATTTCAAAAGACACTGTGAAACTGTTTTCAAGCAGCCTTTCCACAGTATGAAAMGAAGAATCAAAACAGACCTTGATAATCCTGTCGCTATTGGCACAATTATTGATGATGGAAAGGGACTGCTGAAATCTAGTTCCTCCGATTCCAACAACATCAGCAATTAACTGGCTTACTGAAATAATAACCTTGACAGAAACAAACATCTTGTTAGTGCACATTTTAGGAAACATCCCAAAAACGTAAGCAATTATAAAAGAGGTTTTGTTCTTTTTAATTGAAGGACTATTTCCTGAAATAAAATTGTATTTGATAATTTTTTTTCCCAAAATCTATTTGTATAGCAACATAAACTAGTTTCTCATAGAATTGCCTATGTAGATTATTACAGGTAATCTGGTCCAGAAAAATGTCTGCTTAAATGAGMTAGCCACAGGTCATAAAAGTAAAAAGCACACAACTTTTCTACGTATTTCTGATTTGTTCAGGTATTTGCTGCTGCATTTCCTCCCTCCCCATACATAACAAAGAATGCTATTTCACAAAGCAATATTTACAAAACAGAAAACTTGCTGCTCACAAATAGAGAGTTGCATTTCTTAGAAAACCCAAGATTATTCAACTGTTTCTATTTTCCTGTAGTGTCAGGAGCATCTTCTTAACTTCTTAACATGTAATGTCATCTTCTTAACTTTGAACAGTACTGGTCTCACCTGAACCCCAAAATCATCKTTCTTCTGGCTCTGTTTCATAGGACTTTGCACACTCATATGCAGCTGCACATCTACGAGCATATGCAACCCAACACTTGAAAACATGGAAGAAGGAAAAATAAAGTATACTAACTTGCAGATGTGTCCTAACAAAAGACTTCTTCCCCGTGTAATCAAAATTATTTCTCATTAAGAAGTAGAGCAGCTGTGAAGCTTCAGTACGAATTGAGCTCAATTTGGAGTTACAGTACTTAAGAATTTCATAGCACAGTGCAGAACACATATCAGCTCTGCCTTCATAAAATGTAGAAGGAAACTGAGGAAAAAGCAGAAGAGAAAAGTTATCAAAGTAATTCTTGATAAAATGTGTCAAGAAAAATAAAAATATACTATTATTAAAAATTACACCAGTATTTTGAAATAGAAAAAAAAACCCCAACAATTACAGTAGTTCACAGCACATACTGATTTTTTTATAGTAATTCAAAGAATGAATATCTCCTCTGTTTTGGGATTATGACAGTCCTGATTCACCAAATTCAGATTGCAATTTTAGTTCTTAAACTTTTATGGAGTATATTGTTACCTAAAGAAACAGCCAAGTAACTGAAGACCAACAATTACAAAACTTCTTACCTTAAAAATAAGTGCCCTTAAAGCTATGAAGACATTTTTCAATGCTGTTTCCGACTGGTTCTTTTGAAGGAAGCAAAGGTACACATCGAATACTTTTTTCATCAGTGGGTTATGCCCGTGATCAGCCAGGAGTTGATTCTTTAAATTGATAGTGAGAATTTAGTTTTGCACTACAATATCTTTGCAGAACTCTACAACTATACACAGATCATCCAGAATGTTTTTGCTTCAGACAAGCAAGAAATCAAAAACAATGTGCACYGTAATATTACAATATTTGATAATGCAAAACTGAATTTTAATTAGATATTTCAAATATTTCATTAACCTTGCCCTTGCTCTACAAGGAATGTGTTGGCTTCTACTTTGCAGGTATGTAGACTTACAAAACAGTTATAACATACTTTTAACATCTGTTAATTAAATCAGTAACTAGTAGCAGTTCCTTGAGGCATTCTCTTGAAGGACTAACACTCATAGGTTATGCTGGCTGTAGCAGCTCAGACTGTGGAGTTTTCTCATGGCAGTATCTCTTACAATCCTCTAAGCCTCCTTCCTCCCTAAAACGCAACCCCATCTACTCACCATTTTCCCTTACTGTCCTAAAACTGAAGCTGAAAAAGCTTTTAAGGATGAAGGCCCTGGTTACTTTTCAGAGTTTTATCTACATCAAGAACCAAAATTACTATCTCAAGTAATTTTAAAGGAAATACTATTTCAATAAATCTTTCCTAAAATGTTAAAGTAGGTACTTCAGGCCTAAAATAGACCTGGACTCTTGTGGTGTACCTCAAGTTCCCTCAAAAATGGAAGAGATGCYTAACTGCAGATGTCTTCTTTTCTACCTACAAAGATGCAGGCTACAGAGTTCCAGCACAGTCCTCAACATTTCAGGTGTCCTCAATATAAAGCAGTTGGAAAGGAGGCCTTTCATTAAAAGTCACACTGAAAACTGCCCTGCCACTAAATATGCTGATTATGCCCAAGGGAAGCAGACAGGTCTTAGATGTGTTTTAATGTATCGGAATATAAACTGCTATTTTCTGGCACACTACCTCCTTTCTGAAAACATTAGAGATTAGACAACCTTGACACACTATCATTCCAAATGTGCTAGGCTACCTCCTTTCTGAACACACTAGAGATTAGACAACCTTGACACGCTATCATTCCAAATGTGTCAGGCAGCTGTTAGCTAAATAATCAGTGACCACTGCTCTTGCTTTTTAAAACTGAGTTAAGCTAAGTTAAAATCAAGTGTCTTCATTTTTGATTCTGTCATGAAGTCTATGGACAGAACTGGCCCTAAGCACTATCTATTTAAGCTGCTAGTAAAAGGAATGTCATTATAAATAGGCTTTTTTTTTTTTTTGCACCTACAAAAAAGATAAGAACTGATTTCTAATCTTCAAATAACGATCTGGTTTCAAAGAGGTCCACTGGTATAATTATGGGAAACATGAACTATCATTCTTGTTCTTTAAAGCTCTGCCAACAACTCTTTAGGAATGCTGAAGAAGAGCACATAGGAGGGGTTTGCCAATCACATGACACGGGGTGTGCTTCTAGAAAAGATTGCACCTGAGAGCTACAGCCACAGATACAACTAAAAAGGCAGCTCATACAGAGGAAGAAATAAGTTACAGAAAATGACAACAATTTCCTGTTGTCTTACTTAAAGAGTGGTTTCCTRTAAGAGGGGGTCAGTATTGAAACATAACTTGGGTCTTGCTATATAATACATTTATCACACCAAAGAGCCTTTAAAAATAGTTATATCAATACTATTAGCTACACACTGAGGTCTCAAGGAAATGTATATAGGAAAAACTAGGATGAGTAAAGGGTTTCCAACAGATTACTGTTGGTCAATATGAAGTCTCTTTCACATTTTATTGCTACCCTTCAGGCATGTAAGTTAAAAACATGCACTAGATTAAAATAAAATGGATTTACTCCAGTTTGCAGTTGCATGAACACTTGCATGAATCAGATGTAGAATCTTGTCTTAGACAATAATCCTGCGTCTTTCCGCAAATGAGGTGTGCCATGTGAAGTATTTAACTAAAGACAAAGCATTTTGCTTTGACAGGTTATCAGCTATTGAATAATCACAAAATATTTATGTCAAAAGTTAAATACAATACTAGAAACGCTAAAAAATGCAATTCCATACTACTATACAATACGAAATAAAATTTTTGAAATATTTCTCAAAGTAATTTTTCTGAAAGATAATTACAGGGCATRTTAACATCAAGGACAAACCTTGAAAGCCGTTGTGAATAATGACAAAGTATCCAGAATCGTAAGGCAAACTTCAGTGGCAATATTTGCTTCAAGTAAAGACTGGTGAAGAACATCAGCATCTGAATGGCCATAGCCTACAGAAATTTCAAAGAAAATGTAAGCAGTTGAAACACTCACTAAAACATTTCGTATTTGCAAAAGTCATGTTGTACTAGAGAAAGTTTAACAAAAAGGAAAAAGCTTGACAAAAGTTTATATTCGATATAAAAAATTTCATATGCATTTTAAATACTTTTCAGATATGTTTCACATACATAATTATTCTAGCAAATTCACACACAATCACAAAACACATCAAGAAAGAAAGGGAAAAAAAATGTTAATAATAGAAGCACTAAATAGCAGTTAAAATCTTAATTGCCTGATGTTTCATTTGTGTGTATATATCTATGTACCTATTTGTGTGTATACATCTATGTACCTATCCTAAGTATTACAGTAGGATGGAGTTACAGCTGGAAACATGTACTGGCAGTTTATAGATGCTACAGATGTTCTAAGAACTGAAAGAATGCAATAATAGCCTATGAGAATGTAGTCAAAGACTCATATAATTAATTGTAGTATGTAGGAATTACCATGAGGTAGCTCCAGATTTGATCAAAACATTTGATTGCATTTAGTTCCAAATTGTATTTCATTAATTTTTTWAAAAATATGATAAACACTGCTGGCATGCACGATATGCTGAACACTCAGAATCAAATCATCAAATATACCCTGGCTACTTTACACAAATTTGGTCCAGACCACTTTGGCACATTAGATTTACAGTCCCCCCGGCCCTGCTACAGCACTGCAAAGCACACCAGAAACTTCTGAGGCCAAGAAAAGGACAGACGAAAGGACACTCCGTCATAGTGACACCTGGCCACTTGTTTCTGCACAGTCTCTGCGTCCCAGCTTGGACACGCATACTTGTTCACAGATTTTTTCCTCCCACACTAAGCCGACCTCGTGCAATGCGTAGCTTTAAAAGGAGAGTCATCTTTTGGAATCTGTTTCTGGTTTTAAAAACTAAACTATGAAACTCAAAGTCAAAGCGAGCACATAGAAAGCTATTCTGTAGGGGGAAAAAAATCTGTAGAAGACTGTAGAAGAATGGGAGTTTTCTACCTGCTTTACAGCTCTCCCAAACACTGGAGGGGAGCTAAATAGCCACTAGTTTCCATGGATTAACAGATTTTTTTTTCTAGCAAGTACGCACCTCTTTCCTAATACCTTTCACACTCTCTCTGCCTCCACCTCTCTAACATACATTTTTTTTTTTAATGGTTGCAATCCAGTTGTTTCCTTCACTTTTGAAGTTTCATTTGGAAACAAGTTTTAGCACAACAGCACATTTACGGGTATTTTTCATACCCTTTTTTCTCCTAGTAAAAGTGTTCTTTTCCTTCAAGAAATTCAAAGAGCAGTTCTTTTTTCAAAGCACYTTCTGGTCACCTTTAGGTTCACCTAATTGACTAGGTTGACCTAGTTATGCAAATATTTTGATAACARTCTGTACACTTACATTATTGCAGATAACTGGATTTAAAAAAACCTAAAAATGGGGAAAACAGGATAATCTCRAACAACTACACAGTAGTCAGTGATTGTACACTGCTATTAGAGGTGAGAGTGTCTCTCTCATAGTTCAATGTATTTCTGCATTGCTGTGTATGCAGCTGAGCTTTCTTCTCTCCTCCATCCCCAGAAATATAAATATAAATCTACCTTCCTGCTGGACTATATTGAGATGTTTCAAAAATTTGGAATACATTATATTGGCCTAAGCTTTCTCATACTATATTGCAGATTAATTAAGCTAATTAAGATATTAACATGTATAGGCAACTGCCTTGCCAAAGGATCATGATTATAAGCACAAGTAAAATAGCTACTTCCATCAAATACATCCTTATTGTATGTATCCTATATAAGATACCTGACAGATTTATTAGAGTTTTGAACACTATCTTGGATATCCGTTCCAGGCTGATTACTAAGCAAAACTGAACAACAGGCAAGAAGAACCAAATATATAGAAACTAATTTCATATGGCTTTTATACCAACATATTTTTGCCTCATACAAACATTGGCCAATACAAGGAGTAATAGCCTTTTATTTGTTCAGTATTCAACATTAAAACGCTGTTTTTATTTTATTCAGAGTTMTCTGAGTGAGATACCTTCCCTGATAGCCTCATCTGTTTTAGATGGAAAAGTACTGACAGTATCTTTTTAATACAGGCATGCATTATTAAAATCAAAATTAAAATTATTAAAAGTTTTCACTTTTCAAATTCAGTAAACTTGGCTAAGTACTGGAAATAGGCACCCTCTTTCCACACAGGACCCATTTTTAAAGTCAGGCTTTCTCCACCAAAAGTATTTCATCACAGTCAATTACACAGAGTCATACAGTGCAAAAGCCCTTTCTTTGATGTATTCAAAAGCATGTAGAAATCAGTATGACACAGCAACAGTACTGCTGATTACAGGACTGCTTCACTGTTTTCTCCTAATTTTAATTCGTTTTTTAATGAAAGAAGGTGAGAGAATGTGCTTATAACACAGAAAACCCCTCTTAATTTTTCCATTACACTACACAAGAACTCTTAAGCAACTAAGTCAACTGTTGTTTTATATTACAGATAATGAGTTTAAAGGCTTTAAGTACCTGCAGACAGTAAGGTATGTGTTGGTAAGCAAAGGGATGAATACAGAGAGCATACAGTTAACCCTCATGATAGCTCTACTATATGTAATTCTTTTCAGTGATAGTGCTGTATTTTATTGGATTAGTCAATCTGTTTCATTGCATTTTGAAGCTGAAAGTTTAAAAATGATACTTTAAAATATCTTACACACAGCATAACTTGCAATTCAAGAGCAGTATATTTTAAAAGATAGGACATAAGCAGATTTAGTTTTCCATACAGTCTTACACAAGCTGACTTCAACCTGATTAAATCTTACCATTGTCTACAGAAATTCCAAGAATACTTGATATCTTTCTCACACTGAAAACAGAAAAATCACTTCATTATTGGATGGTTTTTTTCACTTCCAGWCAAACTAGATCATGGGCTTCACACTCTTCACAGAAAATCTAGTAACATATTTCTCCTTGAAGGATGTCAAAACATGGAGATATGGTCAAAGTGCATATTTTAATTTAATTAATCATTCATAAGATCAACTTGGAAAAAGTAAAAGGAAGTAATGAGAAACATATACATTCTGTAACTGTGCACACAGCATGAAGTTCAAGTGCATTTATTAAAAAAAAAAAGGAAAAAAATTAAAATACAATTACAAAAAATGCTGTAGTTAACCATGCTCCATGTTATGGCATCATCCAGTGTTGATTGTTCTATTGTAAAGCAGGGAACAGACTGTGGACTGATTCCAGCTACTTGTTTGACCTAGAACAATAAAAGTTATTGAAATGCACTGGTTGTGGCTCTGTGTCCTGTCTCTGGTGTTGTGGTACTGCTGAGGATGATGAATGTTATGTTGTCATGAAACTTACTGTGGTTAAAAGTGAGAGAGTTATCCAGGCTGCTCAGCTGCTGTAATCTGGCATGCATCATTCCTGTTCTGTTACGGGAAACAGGCAATGTCTGAGAYTTTCGATCATGAACTATGGATCCCAACCCCTCCTGGTTCCTGCAAGATGGGTGAAATGGGATAGAAGCAAAAGTTAGACATGTCAAACTGCAGCAGCATAGGAAGCGTTAGTTAAGCAATTACAGCACAAGAAGTTGTATAGAAAGATTTGTAATGCAACCTATTTGCTGTTTTATTTATAAAACAAAAATAGGTAGCTTAAAAAAAGCATCACTGCAAACTCTTTCTTAAAAAACCTCAAGGCRTGAAAGCAAAAGCACACAAGCAGTTGCTCTTGAAATCAATTTACTTCAGAGCTTCTGAGAACAAAAATGCTACAGAATATTCTGAAAATATTCAGAACTCAAAACCGAAATCTTTCGACTGTACAAAATTTAGAAAAAAGTTAGGAGGACACATAAGGCTAAAATTAGAAAGATTACATGCAGTAGAAGCGTATGAATTAACTGAGGTATTATTATGTACATCTTACCCAAGCAGGAAGGGAGAAGAGCCATACACTTTGTTAAACTTGCAGCAATCAAGTGAAGAAAACAGAAAAGTGATCTGTGTTAGCAATCAGTACAGGCTAACTTCCTACTGTGTACCACCACCAGAGCTGATGAAAAATAAAAACCAGTGCTTGAATTATACAGTTCCCTGTTCCCTTTTACTGTTATTTGTGCATTTTAAGAGTATGTGCATTGCCTGTGACATACTTCGGTGTAATGACAATGTGAAAGGTGGGAAAACTGCTTTTATTGGGAGAGTTCAACACCTCTGCATAACACAAAATGATTTCTTTAGCCTAATTACTTGAGCATAACTTGCAACCCAGATTAAGTGATCAGTCAACAAAAAGCAAGTATGGTAGTCTTCTCTACAAACTAGTTAAGTTAGTTTAATGCATTTATGAAACCCCCCCAAATTGTCAAATCTTGTAAATCCAGGGTTTGAAGTTTTCGACTGTTAAAAGCTCCAACATAGCCAGATTCATTTTGGCTTTTGGATCATTTCTCAGGCCTTTTGTTTGTTTGTTTGTTCATTTTTAAATTGTAAGAACATTCCTCCTGAAAAATCCCCAAGAAGGTGGTCTAAACCTTCGTGTTTGTAGAATGAGATGCACATGCTATTAAATCTAAACCAAAAATTAAAAAGCTAACATCTTAGTCAGCAACACTTTTCTCATTGAGTTCAAAAGGGAAGTTTTTAAAGACCACAAGTTTAATTATAACAGCATCACCATGTCAAGCACAGCATGATGTATAAACAATCTATTATCATTTAGTCTGTTATAAAATTATTTCCCATAAAAATTATCCAAAGATATTCAAATAATTCAGTAGAGGTTTCTGACACCCACAGATTTTCTCCTAAAGAGCTTTCAATGAAAGCATACAGGCATCTTCAGTCTTYTGATTTAAAAAACAAAACAAAAACCAACCAACCAAACAAAAACCCCAGCACCTTTGGAATGTTTACTATTAATGTTCCAATAAAAACATTATATAGAAAATTTCTAAAATTTTTCAAGTGACATAGGTTAAATCTCAAGTGTATAGAATGCATTAAATTGCAMGATAATTCTTCCCAAAAGACTTCATTATAATGAAAAAAGAAATTGCTGTAAAAGTACAGCATTCACCAAGTGGATTTGAAAATATTTTATTATAGACATTTATAACACACTCCCATTATTCTTGAAATAGTAGGTTTTCAGCTAGGATCCAGATTTGATAACACAGTAAGCAGCTACTCATTTCAAATCGTTAGGTATTATTTCACAATAATTTTTCTATCATCATACAATTCACTTGCGATAGAGATTCAAAGAATATTGTTCATGCTATTATTCTTAGCAGACAAGACTGTTAAATTCAAATTCCACACAGTACCTGGCTATATATCGTTTTCCCATGTACTGGAACTGGTGTAAGCATACTCTGCAGAAAAAACACATAAGACAGAGAAGCATCACGTAAAATGATTTTAAAATGATGTGTGTTGGAATCATTCAGCTATTATTTGTGTTTGACCTTCATACTGTTGCCTCACAAATTTTSTTCCTCTCTTAAAATTTCTCCCACCCTTACAATTCCCTTCCATTCCCCAAGCCAAGARAAGCAAGACACAGCTCCTCTGAAGTCAGTCATTGATGGCTCTTATTTTGTTCAGGTTGGGATTAGTATCAAAAGGCAAGCAAGGGAGCCTCCAGAGCACACCCATCTCAACGCAGCATCAAAACAGCCAGCAAAGAGCCAAAAGGTGAAAGAACAGAACATCCTAGAAAGCTGTAAACACAGAGCTGACACCCTTCATTTTGAATGGATTTTTATTATTTAATATTTATAGAAGCATAATATTTAGCCTGAACTGTCACAGGCCAAACTTCATTATATGAAATGAGGTATAGCCGTTTTCCCAACRAACTGCAATCCAAGACAAGCAGCACGCAAAGAACTGAAGCAGAGAAAKAACCTGACATTATACACACCCACATTTGGCAAAATGTGCTCGAGAGCTAAAGGAAGARCAATAAAGCACACATCTTTCCTCTTGGCCAAAAAAAGACATTTCTGGGCCTCTCGATACCAAGATACCAACAATGAGGTTCCTTTTCTAAAGGGAAAACRCTTTTCTGAAGCTATTTCCAGAAAAGGCAAAACTAAACTTCCCCTTTTGAAGKGGAAGAGCTTTTACAATAATCAGAAGGGTACATCCTAAAAGACCTAACAATGAGAAACAACCTGTACTGGTAGAAATTATCATCAAAATGAASATGATTGAATTTGATAAAATACTAGAAATGGAAGAAATAGACTTCAATTTGCCTTGCTCCTGTGCTGGTTCAAGAAAGTAGGGTATTAATTTTCCATTAAAGCATTAATCTATGGGAAACCGTACTCTGTACTCCTCAGACTGATGTGATGGAAACCTCCTTTGGCACTCAATAACCTGAGATTGCTCATTTGATCACAAACCAACCCTATCTGACCCTTTAAATAAGAGGCAATGGCAAAATACTATTTTATTACCGTTTTATCCCTTAACTCCTAGTTAAGGGTTACACATCAGGCCTTACAGTCTACTAACYGGGCTCATTTACTTGTTCAGTTCTGTCTCTAGTACAGTATTTYGCTACGTGCACTTAAGTGCTCAACTAAAATACACACCTACAACACAGTCCTAAAACAGTTTTTCAGCAGGGTATTCTGCAACGCAGTTAGAAGCTGATATTACAATTACTGAGACTGCACTATGGAAACAAAGGAGAACAGCCTAGTGAAACAGCAAGGCCTGCAGAAAAGCTTCTGCAGTGCCCCATGTCGAGCAGAGAGTGTCTCCACACCTCTTCCTTATTTATTACTCTTTATCAGCCAGTTCTCATGTTACAATAATGCTAAACCCGGGTAAATGCTTGAGCGTAGCTGTTGGCAAAATACTGGACTCCAGTTTCTTTTCCCTTCTGATATGGTGGGGAAGGGAAAGCCAGAAAGACAAAGAGCTTTGTTGCTGGCAGGACGTAACTCAGTCAGCTTTGATATGTAGACACCAGTTGGCATTGCAGGAGGGCTTAGAAAGCAGACAGGTCAAGCAAGAAGTTGGTTCCTCTTGTGGGGAAACAGCAGCAGTGTGAGGGCTCCTCACTGTTTAAGAACGTCCCTGAGATCGCTTCTCTATAGTCCAATTACAGTAACTACCAAGAAATTTAGCCAAACTTTTGTGCACATCAAGCTAAGGAATTATAAACTGAGACTTTCAAAGAAAGAAATATATTATAGGCCCTTAAATTCACACTGATTACTTTAAAAGCAAAGTGAAATGTATCATTTTATGAGGATTTTAGCATGCACTTACTCTGTAATTGTGAAAAAATCCATGAGTTSAGATTTTGTAGCCTTGTTCCAGTATGCAAACAATGCATCTATGGAAAATATTAAAACAAATAAGATAAAGGCAACAAACACATAAAAACATTAAGCAGAAGAGTAAACTTTAGTTCTCAGTTTTTATGATGGGGATTCACAGAATTTTAAAATGACTACGGGGAGTACATATGATTATTACTATTTTACTTGAAGCTGATTATACAATTGCACACAATTTTTTCGGAGTACGCTTTTAATGAATTTGTAATATTTCCATATTGCTACATGTTTTGAAGAGTAGTAAGTGTGTAGCTGGTGATGGTGTGGGTGTTCCTAAAAATATGACTTTAGAAGAGTTTGAAATAGTAGTCTTGTTATCTGCTTCTTTATAGATTGATCTCAACCTTTTTGAAGTCTTTATTTGCATTTTTTCTCTTGTTTTAATCACAATGCTTTACCATGGATAGTTTTTCTAGGACTTGCTGGGCCACCCTGGTCAACTATGGACTAGTCAACAAATCAAAGCTATTGGAGACATGCACAAATTCCCAAACCTGCTACATTTTTTCCCAAACCTTGTAGCTACATAGCCAAAGCACAGTTTTGCAAAAATGTTTAAAATCAGCTAACAAAGTCAAAATTACTACTGAGATGTATGACAAAGTTTGTTTGATATTTCTCCTTGTCTACTAGAATTCAGGCTAAACCCATCTCCCATCGCAATGCAAGCTTCATATCAACTTCTTAAACCAGTAAATTTTAACCTGAGCTTCCTGGTAATTCTGACAATCTTCTTTATATATTCCAAAAAGTAAAACAGTGAAAAAATACTTTCCTTTTCTATCATTCTTTGCAGTTATCATACATAGGATCTATGCCATTACATGAAAAATTTAAAATGTGACTGTATATTAAAATATTTGTAATCTTTCAAATATCATTCTTAATTATGTAGTACAATAAATTAGAATTCAAGTAGTACTACATCAACTAGGTTTATATGGTTTAACAACAAAATATGCTAAGAAAGTAATACTCCCCTTCACGTTTTGCACAAATTGACAATTGCAGTATTTATACCAAAGGTTCTCCCCTTTTTTTTTCTTTTTAATGCTGATGGAGGTTAATGATGATTCTAAGTTCTATGATCCTAGAAAAAAATTAAAAAAGATTTGCCCTTCATGCAGTACCTGCCTGTGGCCCCCTGATAATACGTGAGTCTTTCAGAATTTTCAACAGATAATTTTGCGAATACCTGGAGAATACTCTGGAATATGCAGAAGCACTGGTATTGCCTCTCCCCAAAATGGAAAGATACAGGGATTAGGTAAGTTGGTTCACAGTCATATGGGACATTGTGCAGAACACAGAGCAGGACTCACAGTATCCTCTTGCACTGAAGAGAGGAGCATTTATTCTTCACTCCAGTCTCTAGTCTAGACTGTATGATCACACATGAGCCTACCAAAGCTATCAGTTTGCCTTGTGTATTGAAAGAATAATGAATATTAGGTGGCCACAAAGTTTCAAACAGGATTTAATTTGATCAGTCACACAGATCTGTAAAACCTGTCACAACATGACACCTCCATCAAAATATTCTGCCAGTTTTAAAAAAATGTTGTCACGTGCATAAATCAAACACATCTTTTCCAGTATATTGAAATTAGATGGAATTACCTACCATCTGACATACTTCTTAAGATATGAAGAAAGCACATGAGCAGACTCTTGATCTCTGCTTGGTCAAGCTTGTCATATCGAACTACGGAACTTCCTAAAGTGCCAGCCTGTTGATTCTGAAAAGAAAACAGACAAAGCTTTGGCTACAAAGTTCTTGAACTGGTAACAAGCTAAAATATTTTCAATTATCTTATTAATCCCTGCAACAGCAACAGGATCTCAGAATGGAGACAAAATGTTTCAGAGAGAGGAGACAGGCCAACACTTCATACACACAAATACCAAACTAAGCCTCTTTACCTTCATTCATTTTTATTTGCTTCTTTGGATGAGTTTTTCTTCCAGGAAAGGAGGGAAGAGGGAAGGTTACCTAATAGTGACTATCAATCAAGATAATTATGAATTGGTAACCATGTTGTGGAAAATGGACATGCCYTTTCTTAGTTGAAATACTGTAAAAAAATACATCCTCCTCCTTCAAAAAAGTCTGCTCTTTAACCAGTATGTTATACTTAACTGCAGAATACGCCTACCTCCACAACACTCTCTTCATTTAAAGACTTAATAACACTTATGTTTCCCTTGGGAGTATGGGAATAATGTGTTTTTTGGTAACTAGTGAGAAGCTCCTCAGATAGCTTTTCTTCTACCTCAAGACTTWGTTTTTACAGTTCTCACATTTGTGGGAAGTTAATCATCAATTGCCTAAACCAAATAAAATCTATCCAAAAAACAAMATCAAAGAAATCCACGACTGATCTTTTAGAGAGTACATCTAAAGAGCTACAAAAAGGAGAAGAAAAGAACTGTAAGAATATACAAATTGAGCATTGGGCTGTGGCTTTTCTCTAAAAGAACCATTTCCATATGAGCAAGTGCCAAAAAAACCCTCAATTAAGACCTTTACAGATACACTATACGTTACATTATTTAAAGGATAAACTATGCCCTCTTTTAGTACCGTTAACCCTCAGTTTCAATATGAGGCTAGTTATCTGAATGGCAGGATAGCAAGTCATTTAAGAAGTCTTATCAGTCTGATACARTAGATCTGTGCAACTCCCTGGTTTCTGTAAGAAAGCCAGATCACCTCAGCTTATCTTTTTCAGGACACACTAATCATCCTGGAAGAAATCCTCTACATCAGAATGCAGAAACAGAAGTCTGTATGTATGGGTATCTACATATCTCAGAAGTTAGTGTAAGTTAAGAGGAAACGCACACCTATATGACCCTAATTACTGTATATTCTAAATACATCACAACCTACTTGTCTTTGAAATATCTCTACTCAGCAAGGAAGTGCTACTGTACAACATTATGAATACTGAAATAATGCAAGTAAATAATGACTGGCAGAATTTAAACTGAATTTAAGTTCTCAGGATTTTTAGGATCCTGTCCAGAGCACTAGATAATCTGGCTTCTAAAATAGTTGAAAATACACATGGACAAAAGTAGGGCTTAAAATTACCTCAAAAAAAATTCTGTAACTATGTACACATTAGAATAGAAACTGGTACACTTGTGATTTCACCAGTATAGTTCTACAAGCTACTCTGAACAAAACTTAAAACGAAAACACAGCTTTTTGTAGTAATGAGATCAAGCAATGAGCAAAAATCTGAAGATACATGCATGGAACAACTGATAAACTAGAAAGAAAKTTTGAAAGCAACAAATAAGCCAAGATTAAGTATTCTTCTGAAAAAAAAAAAATGTTAACAGCATGCAAAACACAAATCCTATAGTACCATTTGCCAGACCAGAGTAGAATTTTCAAAGGACACTGATTCCTTTGAAAACCCTTTCACTTAGTAAAAGCAAAAAAAAAAAAAAAAAAAAAAAAAAAAGGGCAAAAAAAGAAAAGCTACACAGCTGTAATAAACAACATGAAAACTAAGTAATAGATGACAGTATTGCCATTTAGCAACAGTGTACACACGAGACATTTGCTTGGTAAATTCCAATGAATTGTTTTTACTCCTATTTATATTAAAAATGCTAAGGCTCAAATTCTGCTAATACTTAACCTGATTAGATTTTTATGGTTAAATTAAATCATGTACATGAACTATTACAGGATTAGCATTTGATGGCCTCTTATCTGGTTGCTTCGTACATATTTGCTTCACGATGCAACTGTTGCAGAGAAGTGGCAAAACTACAGATCACACACTTCACTCAGCAGCTTAACTATACCAAGCACAAGAAACCAAATACTTCTGGTAACTGAAGAGAGAGAGCAGCATGCAAAATTTTCTCGGGCAAAGTTGGAATTGTCAGAAGTGAAAAATCCATAGTGACACGGTTTTTCTTTGCAGGGTGGGAATTTTCTTCTTCTTCTCCATTGGGGCGCATAGCATGAGCAGAGTGCCTTCTGAGAAGCTTCTCTCTCTGCCACAGGAAGGCATGTCAGAGTCAAGGGGAAAAAGTTAACATGTTGTGACGGGCACAACAAGATCTAAGAAAATGAAAGGTGATCAGTATCAATACAATCTCCAAAAAGACATGACTGAATAACTAACTCATAGCTACTGCAGCCACAACTCCTAATACCTAATAGGTTTTGAGTAAAATGATTTAGAGAAGTCAAACTAATCTAACAGAAGTCACCTGGAGAAAGGGCAGCAATTAGTTTTCTTAGAAATATTAAAAATGCTACATATATTGTGTGTAGAAGAGGATGAAGCAAAGGTCCCCACAAAATCGAAGAAGCTGTCCCAACTARGTTTCAATTCTCTTAATATACTTCATTTATTGACTTAATTCAACAAATAAAACACCAGCTATTGCTTATGTCTCTAATTAAAAAAAAWTTTTTTCTTTTCCCCTGTAGAATAGCTTAATAAATGCAATGCAAAAATAACTAATATAACAACTATAGTTAAACAGAAGCAAAATCACATAAAATACTGCTCTACAGTTACTCTGTAAAGTCAACCTCATAGGAGATTACAGAAGTTCTCTCTTATGGGAACCAGAATCAGTTTTTAGAAATACAGCCCTTTAGAAATACAGTCTTTTTGTTTCTCTTTTGTTGTTGTTGTTTTGCTTTGTTTACCTTGTCAAGGGAATTGCTCTTGTCACTTTGTCGTTCTGGGAGACTGTTTCCTGAGTCGGTACTTATAAGAGAGCCTCTCGAGTCAGCATTCCTCACACAATTGATGTTTGGAGTTGATGTGGTATATGGGGAAGCTAAAAATAGCAAAAAGAAAAAAAACGTACATACATGTACAGAAAAGAGTAAGGCTTCTAAAATATCATATATATTATACACACACACACATACACATTTTAAAAAGGTAAACCATTACATACAAAGAAGATACATTTATTGCATAGTTTCAGCAATGTGTATACACATATACACACAAACTTAGGTACAAATACATAGATGCAGATGAAAAACACATATGTACAGATACACACGCATTAACATGAAAAAAAATTATTTTTAAAAAACTCTCATTCTTCATTTTTCATCTCATATGATTTTTTCAGTCACAAGAAAGTACTAGTTAATTGTACCAGAAAGCAGAAAAAAAACCCAAAAAATGTGCTGAGAAGAAAGATGGGAGGATGACTGAGCTGGGCACCCTGCAATCCCCTTAGAGGTGGTCCTTAACATCCCCTACAGAACGGGGCGTTATGATGCTCTTGCAGAAGTGACTACAGATATTATCTCTTATTTCTCTGTAGCAATGCAAGAACAAGATTTGATGACGGTGGGGAGCAAAGCTGATAGCTCCAGGAATCAGTTCTCTTCCCCTCTTTTGTTTCTGTGTGTGGGGTTTTGGGTTTTTTTTTCTTTTTTTTGAAAGGCAGAGACAAACAACACCACAAACATCCTACAMGAAAGATTTTTAACTTGCAGACTGCAAATTCTAGTCCACACCAAATAGCTGATTGCATTAGGATTCTGTCATCTAAAAGTAGAAAACTAGGGAAATGTCTACAATATGGTCTCTGTGGATTAAGAAGAAACTCTTGGGGGAGAGGGAAAAAGCCCTCCTAAACCCAGATTTAAACTCCACTAATATGTAACATTCATGTGCACATTCGAAAAGCAACTGGAGCTGGACACAGAACAGTTATGTTCAGCAACAAGGAAAAAGGAAATATTAAGAGCTTACCAATGCCAGAGATGACACCAAAGAGATCTTTTGGAAGGCTGTTATCCAATGTGTTTCCTGACTTCTGTGGTGTTACTAGGTGACTTGCAGTTGGCAAATTAAGTGCATCATCCTTTGCACTCTGTTTGGAAAAAAACAGAAAAATGTGATTAATATTTTCCAGTATCCTGGTTCTAGTGCATATTATATACTTTTATCTTGAAGAGCAGCATTTGCTTTTTGTTTCTTTCGTAAGTATTAATTTCTACTAATTATGTTCAAAAGCATGGGATGAGATGTTCAAATATTTGCAGAAGTAGGGATAGTTTCAAACTTAGGACATCCAAACACTGCAAAATGAATAGASCATGGAATTTTAAACATTAAAAACTACATATTTCCAAAATGCACAATTTGTTTTTACTTCACACACACAAATATTTTTCTCATTGGAAGAACACCATAAGTTTACTTCTTTCTTAAATTGCAAAAGAAGCACAGAAGAAAGTGGACAAACAAGAATAAAAGAATTCTTTAATCTTTAAATCTTAGATTCAATAATTATATCTAACTATATCAATAAGTTCATTTAAAGATTCCATTTTAATTCATTCTCCTTAGACTACCACTTTTCCAGAAGTTCACTCCTTTAGAGTTGGAATTTTTCTTTTCTTTTTTTTCTTTTTTTTTTTTTTTAATTAAACAAATGTATTTTTGGTCCATTTATTTTTCTTTTGAACTGAAATAGGAAAATAAGATTTTTATACATATGTGTATATATGCGTATGTACATATAAATTTATTTTCCTGATTCTTTATATATACATTAAAAAACTACATCTAACAAACAGTCTTTTATACTGAATAGCAACAGCAGCTACTGATTCTGACAAGGTTTTAACAAACACAACTAATTCTAGATATAGTGGAAGACAGTGGGAGTTTTCTCTTGAATAAGAATTAAAGGCAATATTACAAACTACAAGTTTTGTACGAAACGGCAGGACAGACTGCAGAGAAGGGCCATTTCTGGCAAAAAAACCCCACAGACATGATAATTTAATGAAAACTTATAGAGAAACAATAAATATTTTAACCTCAATTCCATACTTCCTTCTGCTTCTTTGGTACTTAATACTGTCAATAAAGCTACATCAAGTCCAACCCTATATGGTCTATAGTTGTACTGACATACAGGAAGGTGCCCCAGAGATGATGCACAGGCAAGATATTACACGAGAGTAYCATCAGATGGCATTACAATGACACTATGGTGGTCTGGGGGGCCTAGCTCCTCAAAAACATCAGAAATTCCAAAAAGGATCAATAAGGGAAGTGTAGCTTGTACATAGGACCAAGGTATTTTACTCGTGAGACAAGGCATACAACTTACCTGTATTAGAAAACCTGGGGCCAAACTCACAAAAGTAAGTAAACTTAATTTAAAAAAAAGCAAGGAGAACAATCTCGAGGAATGTGAAGTTTTTCATATATGAAAATAGTGTTACCATTATGAAAAAAAAAAAAAAAAAAAAAAAAAAAACATATAAAACTGGCCACTCACATTGCTGGAAGGGTTAACAGGAAACGGAGACACATCTTTGACATTGATTCGCTGAACATTTTCTATGAGCAGTCCAAAGAGTGGCAAATACATAGTGGCTATTCGTGCCTGATGGCTCTAAAATAGAGTTCCACAATTCATTAGCAAATAGCAGATTTCATGTTGATTATCCAAGACTATTTTTTAAAGCTACTTTTTTTTTTTAGTATTTCTGTTAAGCTGCAGAAAAAATGCTTCAAGTGGATTCTTTTTTTTTTATCTAAAAGTAAATAGAGTTAATTTCATATTAACTTGATAAATTCGTGGTACCTGTTAAAATTTCATGGCTTTCCCATAGCACAGCTGTTTCCTTTTTTTTTTTTTTTTTTTAAAAAAAAAGACCTGGAAAATTAAAAATCACTCAAATTTTACCACTATAATTTGCAACTTAAACTCTTTTATCCTCAATAAGATATGATAAATGTACAACTGCTGAATCTTAAGAGCTAATGTTTACTGGAAATAAGAGCTTTTAAAACAGACAGTAAAATTCGCTTACTGTACCTCTTCGAAGTTAGTGCATCTCAGCTATTTCACCATACCAAAAAGCAATAAGCTTAATTAATAGCATAATTATGCTAGAAAAGGAGCTTTGTATTTTTATCTGGCAAAAAACATTTGGCTTTATAGATTTTGATACAATTATCGACTAAATTTGTTCACACTAATACAGTGCGAACTGGAACAGCATGGCTATAAAGTAATAAATTTCAGGGGAAGGGAAGGGAAGGGAAGGGAAGGGAAGGGAAGGGAAGGGGAGGGGAGGGGAGGGGAGAATATATGGCCTTGAATGCACTGAATCTTTATATTTTGTACTCCTAATAGAGAAAATGCACTTACCCTGGAAGCATATCTGTCATCAAAAGAATGCTTTATCATCAAGTTCTTGAGCACACTAATTGCAATCTGCCGGATGTCTCTGAACTCCTGTAACGCATTTCCCACCTCCCTCAGAAGCAATCCCACTAAGAAGTGATTCTTACAGAACTCATCTGTTAATGAATAGTCAAGGTGAAGGTCTGGAAATAAAGCACAAGCCCTCTGTAAGGAATAGACCCATTTAAATTAATGTATTAATTGACAAGAAGTTGAGTAAAAATGTTCTCCAGCTTATTCACAATGAAGATTCCAGATGATGTAACTGTAAATCTACACCAAGCTGTATATGTATACAGATACTTCTATACAGATGTTAAAAGATACACACACAAATATATATCAGACACCAAAATCGAGCTATTCAAAATAATTATTTGAATACCAAATGTACCAAAATACCAAAATGTACCAAAATACCAAAATAATTACTGAACTGATTTGCACAGTGAATATAGCACATGTGGCATCATCTATTTACTATAACACAGAGGAGCTAATCTCAAGACTTTCTCTGATTAACTTTGTTCAACACAACAGTTCAAGACCAGGGGCTCATCTCAAAGTACATTCACTTTTTGGAAGAACTCCCCAGTAAGGGAGTCCATTAAATGGAAAGAAACACAAATAGTAATGCATAGACTTTCTACAGTTCTCCTTGTGCAAATAACATAACAGCCAGTCACATTCCAGCAGAGATGTCTCGTGTGGGATAGCAAAACAAATCCAGAAACACTTGTGCAAACCATCTTTTTCCCTGGCTAAGCTCCTAGATCACCAAGGAGCAGCATTTTATACTATTCTTTATTGTGCAGTTAGAAATACTATTTCTTCTAGTTCGGTTATTCCCTTATACACACTAAAACAATCCACAGGTGCTTTTCATTGGGAAGATTTACACAATGTTAGTATCTAATGCATTCCTGAAGGCTAAAAAAAACCCCAAACACACAAGCTCTACACAGTTATCCTAGTCATATTATGCTGTTCTATCTTAGCAAAAGGTCTGATGAGTTTCATTCAACTTTACCAAGACAGCAGAGGATACTGAAAAAATATTTCAAGAGAGATAAATCTACCGGAATTAGGGTAGATCTGGTATACCAGAAGTATGAAATCCACCAGCCCAATGGAACTAACAGGAACTATCAGTAGCTTATTTTCCTTGGTTGTAAAAACGCCTTCCTTGTCTCTGCTATGCATGTTTGCTTTGCACCAACACTGGGAAGAATGTAATGGTTTTAAAGCTGCAGATGCTAACATACTATTTATTTTTGGCACATTTGGTTAGGTGTATCAAGAGCCCAGTTTTATATACAAGAGATGCAGACAGAAATGAGCTCCACCAGAGGAATATAGAAACACTGACCAGGGATGTAGGGTGTGCGCCAGGAAGGCCAACACATAGCTACAGCTGAAGCTGGAAATGGCCACCAACAGCAACACGAGCAGCTTCTGCTACTGGGGAATGGAGTGACTGGTGAGGGAAGAGCTCTGCTGCAAATGACCCAGGAGTCCGGGTAGACAACAGGTTAAACAGGAATCAGCAGTATTTTCTGGCAGCACGGGAGGTTGCCCAGGCACACTGGGCTCTATCAACAGAAGCACAGCTAGTAGGTCAGGAAGGGATTTATCTGCTTTACTTGGCGTTTGTTAGATCACATCTGTAATACTATGTCCTGCTATGGGCCCTCTAGTACAAGAAATGTTTAAGTGCATTCAGTGGAGGACCAAGATAATGGAAAGCTTGGAGCACATGACCCCTAGAGGGATAAATTAAGGGATTCAGTTTGGAGAATAACCTAAAACAGCCTTTTAACACATAAGGGAGGTTGTCAAGGAGATAAGAGTTAGGCCAGGAAAGGCTTTACAGATGTGCACAGCAGAGAGGCAGCCATCATAATTTAAAGCAGAGGAGATGTGTTGGATACAAGGGAAAGAAATTCTTCACCACAAGGATGGTGGGACTGACTGCTGTCCCAAATGAGCAGTTTCCTAGGGACACTGCAGAATTTCCATCCTTGGAGGTTCTCAAGACCTGACTGGACAAAGCCCTGAGCAACCGCATCTCTATTCTGTAATGCCTCTGGTCTGAGTGGGACTTACAGACCTGCTGAGTAATTCTATTAAGAAAAAAAAAAAAGTTTAAAAAGTTAAAAAAAAAAGGTAAAAAATGCACCAAGCATCACACTCCGCACCTACACACAGAAATGCTGCAGAGCTCTACAGCTTGTGAATTACAAGCTAACTCATGAACAGAATCAAACTACAAGCAGAGGAGGGAAATGAGGCAAGAACCATAGATTGAATCTATCTTTCAGTAACTAGTAACTAGATACTTTGCACAGATCACCCTGCTACCTAAACTATTCTTTTGATATTAAGAGATTACAACTTTGGGGTGCCAATACTTTCAAAAGTTCAAAGATATCACAGACCTTCAGTTACAGTCTACTTGTTTAACAATAAAAAAGCTGTGATATACGAAATATAGCATACACTTTTGTAGTTGGATTACCTTGGTATCTCTGAATTCTGCCCTTTCCAAATGGCATTGGTAGATTCAAAGGGATGTAGTGCTCATGATTACAGACTACACGGAGAAATTCAAATTTGAATTCAAAGAGTGTCTGCAAAAATCATTTGAAAGTGTAAATACAACAGCGGATGCAATGATCTGAATAACATGCCCCAAATCACTTTCTTACACAAATGGGTGGTTTCTCTCAGTCTGTGAAAGTTCCATATGCCACCAACAAATACTTTTAGTACAGTTCATAACCAACAGCTGCATATAATTCTATTTCCTATTTTCTGTCTCCCATAGGTAGGAAGTATAGTCATTTCGCATGTTATACAATGACAAAACAAAATTCTGGAATCACACAATATATCCTTTATATATCCTAAATATATATCCTAACACATTCTATCCCCATTACTGTAAATGTATGGAAACACATGAGCTATCAAAGATCCCAACTAATGGAGACAATTATGGACTGTCATTCTTGCTTGATATTTCTATTTTGTTTTACCCCCTTCATTTTCTAAATATACATGCTAGGGAGTGGACACTCCTGAAGTCTGAAGTCTAAATATAGAACTATCATGCACAGGCATCAGAAAGAAGCAACTCTTAAAAATGGTTTGTTACAAAAAGAGTACCTTTGGATCTCCTGGGGCAAAGCAGCTGATGTAGTTATTGATTTGTTTGAAAACAAAACCTCTATCCATAAAGGTAAAACACCTCTGAGGAAAACAAACAAACAAGAAACAGTATTGATTTAATACTGTCTCAGTACATATGTGTTTATCTTTCAAAAACATTATTGATATTTCATTCAGTCTGAAGATAACCGATAAAAACAGGCATGCTACACAGATGAATACCACATTTTTCCCTTAGAGAGAAAAACACAAGCAAATCACAGACGAAAAAGCAATTTGAAGATAAATCACTCATCTTGAAATACACGTGAAATGCCCTGAGCAGCTTTATCTACTGTTTTTTTCCCCTCTTTTTTTTCTCTCCACTGTGTCTTATTCATTCAAAAAGAAAAGATGCTGAAAGCAGCCTACGTGAAAAAAAAAGTGAATAAAAACCTACTCAATGCATTAAGTTTTTGTAGTGCTGGAAGCGAACTGGAATATATATGAAAAAATAAACAAAAAGTTTGGAAAAGATATTAATTCATAAAAAAAGCCCCAACTATGAACAGATGAGTCTTTTGATACAAAAATGTAAATTCTACATCTTTACTTCAGCATAAAAGTGTACTTAAATAGCATAGTGCATGTTCTGTTTTATGCGACTTGGCCTTAAAAATCCTTAAAATACATAAAGAAACAGCTTTAATGAAAAGTGACCACAGGACCCCAGCCCTTGTGTACCTACTTTTATGAAAGCAGCGAGGCTGTGGTTTGCATTTTTGGAAGCCTCTGGATTGTCTCTGTACTTCTGGGTGATGTGAGGCATGAGCATATTAACAACTGTTTCAACTGCATGATGAAAGGAAGCGGAAAACCTCTGGTTTCGCAACAGCTAGAAGCACAAATGCAAATACACATTTAGTATGATTTGTGACAGCAAAATACAAAAGAAAACTTATTTTAGATAAGATCCAGATAACGTGAGGGAAGGAGGACACTTTTCAAACTATATGTATCTACTATATGACACTATATGTATCAATGATACTGTCACACACTTTTCTGTCATGAAAAACAAGGTTTTCTTGTTGCTTTGAAATGCATTTTTAAAAGTTCCTTTGACTTTTGCCATCATGGAAATTCTCACCCATGCATTTATCTTTCAAGAACTGCAGCTCTTGCTCATCAGTTACATCAAACCTCAGCTGTTCCAGTCTTCAGAATTACAAGAATCTTGTTCTCCAAATATGCAGGGTTTCAGGGTTTACTTTTTATCATCTGTATTACCTTTATCAATGATTTCATACATTCTGACCAATGCTGATAAGTTCTCTTCAGGCTTTTGCTGTTGTATAGCCAATTTCTTAACATTTTATAGTCTTTAGTAAATATTCTATCTTTTGTCTGAAGGAACATATTGACAGAAGGGGTAGTGCTGAGAGAAACTGGCAATGACAAAAGCTGTTTTAACTACACAGTCATATTTTTCCTTTCTGTAAAATGTCAGATATCAGACTGTTCTGGAATATTTTATTAGTAAAATGCTTTTCTAAATTAAATTGAATGCAACATACCCAGGGACAGCAAATCATTGTCAAGGTCTTGCATAAATCAATGATTACAAAATTTGATGCGTCTGAACCGTGCTCCAAACCCTCTAGTTCTATCTTAATAAAAAATCAAGATATGTAAACGTAAACTGAATTTTCCCCTTCCCGAATCTTTTGGTTCTTTTTAATGAAACACTTAAAATTATTTATAGCAATCCCAAAAAAAAAAAAATTGAAATGTTTTAGAGAAGTAATGTATTGCATGTTTTAAAATAAAAAATACTCCATCTTTCAAGTACATAAAGTTTGAGGCCATTACGTCTATCCTACTGTTTGTTACTAATGAAAAATAAAGCCAAGGACTTCTCTTATGACTTTTCTTAGGTCTGCTAGACATCAAGTGATTAGGTTCTTTTGGAATAGTAATAATGGTCACATCATCCCACCTCACGCGCCCTTCTATCATGATAACACTTATTACACCAGCTAATCAAACCTCTATCAAACACTTGTAATTGACACGATCTTCCAGTGTCCTTTTTTCCCTTGAAAGGCACATCTTGCTATATTGAATTTACTCCTCATATCCTGGTGCTCTCCAAATGCAGGAGATGCCAATTAGGGGAGAGGATGCTTAGTCATGGACGCTGGCAGAATCATTCTAAGAAGCTGTGTTTGTTTTCTGTTTGTTTACACAGGCTCTTGCTCTTTTTTTTAAAAAAAAAAA
>NW_020455547.1:0-76212 GCF_003342845.1 Nothoprocta perdicaria
AAAAAAAAAAGCACAAAAACTTTAGGTTAAGGTCAACTGAACTTAATTTTCTTTTGCTATTTCTTGTACCCCAAGACAAAACCCTCTATTACAACATGTGCAATTATGATGGCAGCTGGGATTAGTCACTGCCCCAGCCAACCATTTTGTGTGCCTCTTCGGAAGTCAGGTGAGGAAGAATTCATCTCTCCTACTTTAGCCATATAAAAGCCCAGCAGAAGCTCTGTCTCCCTCTGCTTTCACTGGGGAGGGAGATGAAGAGAAATGTAGGCCTTGGGTGGAATCAAATGCTCCTCTGCTGCCTGCAAAGAAAGTGCTAGAATATTGGAAATTCAGTTCCCTTCAACTGAGACATTGTCCCTCCCTTACTGGACAGAAGAATTATGGAGATGACTTTGGCACATTCCAATATTAGGGCACTAGGAGGTACATAAGAACCATTGATAGACTGTTCATGTCTTGAACATCCTGGCCTTTGCAGCTGGACAGAGCTAAGAGTGCTTGTCAGTGTTCCCAGGCCAAGTTTGGAAGGCAAATTTGGCTGAGCTTGTTTTTTTACTTTTTTTGTCAATATTAAAAATATGTCCTGTATATGGTACTTCTTCTGGCATTTACCACAGAAGAGTCTTTACGGACAGATTCCAAAACCGTAACATTTTTATAAATGCTTCATAGAAGCTTACAGATTTCACAGGCTTATATTGGCTTAAACCAGAGGAATTTTATGTGCTTTAACCAATATTACCTGAGGAAATATAGCTCCCAAATGCTGATTTTTCCAAAATACAGTTATATTATGGAATGAATGAATGTTGGCTTTGGGCCAAACTTTCTTAAAACTTTCTTCTAGATACAAGGCTTTCACAAGTTATTTGTTCTTAATGGTATGTTTTTCTTTTGCTGAACTTACAAACTTAATTAGTATTTTTTTAATTAAGTTCTCCTTTAAGATTAAATGTTAAGCACCACTTCTTTAATTTGAAACTAGAGTGTCTTCAATGGAATCAGTTTGTATGCACAATGCAAAGGTGAACTTTGAATATTAACTACTTTATAATCTTGAAAAATATTTGAGGGGTTTATGCAAGCATTTTAGAAAAATGATGGATGACACACATTAATAATAATTTTAAATATTTGAGAAGAATGGCAAAAAATCCTTGTGTATTTATAGAAACTCCCAAAGCATTAACAATGGTTCCGCCTTTTTCCAAGTTATGTAATACTCTTCTGTTCCTAAAAACACCATCTTGTTCAGGTCTAAGATCTTTAGAGATGCCTGAATTGGTTAGTGAAAAATATGAATTTTATGCCAGTGGTACCTTCTGTTAAAGCAAAGAAAAAATTTGTTATTACCCCATGTTTTTTTTTCCTCCTCTCTCTCACTCTTTTTTATATATTTATAAGGACAGCTCTGATAAGCTGTTCTCAACAATATCATTTCTAACGAGATGAGCATGGTCCATGTGAATAGAATAAATGCTTACAAAGTTGAGCAGTACTTAGTGAGTCCATAAAAATAAATGAAAACTTAGCAGGATAGAACTAAAGAATTCCTGTAGAGATCTGTGATGATTTAAATAAAAGATATTATATTCAGTGTGTTATCTTTCCTGTAGAAAAACAAAATTTCTGTTTTCTATATGACACTCAATGTGAAAAGGGTCAGCTACCATAGCGCCTACAGCACGATGGCCTGTAATTAGCAGCATAAATCAAGAGGCTTAGTTATTTCAAGACAGCTGAACCACATTATGCCAGTAATGATTGAGCAAATATTTGTGTACCTGTCTTTACAAAGAGCAAACTCTCGTGTCTCCATATTCCAAAAGCATAAATCAGCTGAGCCTAAATTCAGTTGGCGTACTCTAAATCACAGCGCAACTGGCGGTTGTGTCTGCACCAGCACTCAGGTAATCCCCACATGTCCTGGCTTTGCGTATACAACTCAAGCTTGATACCTAACCATCTAACTTACCTCTGTAGGACACTGTAGTCTCAAATCCTGGGTCTTGTTCTCCACCACTCAGTGCTCTTAAGCTCTCTTCCCCTGTAAGAAGTGCACAAAGCAGGTATGAATGAAATCAGAGTATTAACATTATGGTCACTTTGCACAAATGAGTATAACAGAATAATGCTTTATTTCCTTGAAATAGATCAGCGAGGCATAGAAATACTGAGGAGTGTTTAATCCTGAAGGGAACAGATTTATCAAAACAGTGTGAAAGGATAATACATTCCTTTCTGGTCTACAGACAAAGAGAAGTAAAGGAGTCCAAAATATCGTCTATTAACAATCCAGAAAATAGTTTGCATGCTGCTATCTTTACATGAAGTTTGATGTTAAAATGATGGGCAAATCTGATATTGGTAAATTGTTATTAATATGTGATAACCATTAGTTTTACATTTTAAAATTTAAGCAAGCATAAATAAATAATCTTAAATATATTTGTCTCCTTTGCTTTATGCCCTTTTTCTTGGTTTTATATTCAGCTGTCACTGTGTGTCCCTCTTACCTTCTTAATAAGTCAGGCAGCAATTAGAATCTGTCTGGAGAAGAAAATGAAATTCATTTAATTGATAGATAATATTTAATGTAAAAAAATCAGGCAGAGATTATCTTAGTATTAATGAGTGTACTAGAGACTGAAAGATCTGTTATTATCAAATATCATTAAGGAGACAATAAAACTCTTTCCTAATTGTGTTATTTTTCCCACTCTGAAAATAACTGTCACTCAAAGGATCAAAACATTAGTACCTTCATTCAGGCAAAATTCCCAGTGATTTGCCTAATGCGGTGGATAAACTTCACCATAACTGAAATTGCTCTTGGAAGATAATTATGCCATGAGAGGGTGGAAGGAGGTTGGGGGTTTCAAGGGCCGTTAATGGAGTAGCTTGCACCTTGGTCTACAGCTATGCAAGCTACAGGACATATCACTGTGTCTTGGTCAGACATACTTGCCTAATAGAGAAGCTGGCTTCTGGGCCGTGGCATAACAAAGTCAGGCAGTGGAAAGCACAGAGAGATCATGCACGGGCTTTACAAGAGAACGAGCTGCAAAACTCCCATCAGTTAATCCACTCTTGCAAATTCTCCTGGACGCAGAAAACTTTTCATCTGACCTTTGAGTTCTCCGTGGACCAAGAGAAGAGAATTTTTTCAAACCATAAATTAAATGCATGGAGAATGACTTTCAAAGTACTGATTGCATTTTATTTTTGGTTTCTAACACATTTAAATTGAAATCAGTTTTATATTTTAACCACATTGAAGTGCACCATTACTTCTACATGTCCTCGTTCACTAGAGTTTGACTTAAAACCAGTCTAGCTGCTTTGCTACAAATGGTTTCAGTTTCCAAGTGGCAGAGCAATTCAAAACATATTGAATTGATTTGAAATATTAATATCCACAACTAGCACTAAATCAAAAAGCATTACTCTAGGCTAGCAAGCTTTCTTTCTGACAGTTCTTATTTCTAAAATACAGTTAAAACAAGCTGCATGTATTCCCTTGGTTTAAAATAACAAATCAACAACACAGGTATCAATGTATTCCTTTTGTTTCCCGTTATGTTTAAGGCATTTATTTATATGAAACATTTGATTTCTTTTCAATGCAAAAAAAAAAAAAAAAAAACTTGTAAAGGCAATTTTCATGTCCCACTGTCTACCTACTTGGTTAAGCTTTTCAATTCTGTAATCGGATAAAATCAGATTTTCTAGTGAAGATCTAAAGCTGCAAGCACAATTTATCTTTAGATCATTTCTCAGTTCACTAATGGTACGAGCAGTTATTCTCCTCAGAGCAGATCCTGTAAACATGCACATGAATAGCTTGGCTTCACCCGTAACAGCCATTCCAATGATGACCACTTCACTGTTCAYGAGAGTCAGAGTGTTTAAATCACTCCCCAGTATGGAAAACATTTACAAGGGCACTAGCTTTGATTTTTTAATGGGAGATAATAAAAGAAAATCTTCACATAAACTCATAAATTAGATTACAAAATGAAATAAACAATAGCCAGGAATATCAAATGGTCACAAGATGCTTTTTTACTTTTTTTTTATTATTATTGTTATTAGATCTTATATAAGTTCTCCCATAGCTAAAATTCCATCTCAGAGCTCCTATTAGCTGCCATGTAAGAGCAGTAACACAGGACACGGGCAACTCACGCCAGCACCGCAGCCGGCTGGGGGGCAGAGGTGGGGTGCGTTTGCAAGGCGGGCCGCCCAAACACCTCCCCAGGGGGAGGACAGGGCAGCCCTCCTGCCCCGTCCCCAAGGAGAGCAGCAAGGCAGRGCAAGCAAAGGGCAACGCAGGCAGGGCCTCATTTGGGCTGTGAATGGAGAAAGTGCCGAACTCCAAGCACATGGTGCCTGGGTGTCAAGAGCTGCTGCTCAGGAGCTCATGCTCTGAGATGGTGCTAAACCATCCAGGGAGCTGCTACSTCCCACCTCACAGATGCTGCTGCTGGGAGCCCGGCAGAGCTGCTTTGCACGGGGCCATCCACGGTTTGGGCAGCCCTGCTGCTGCCTCCAGGCAGTGGCAGGTGCACATGGCCCTCCAGGCACTCATGGCAGAACAATCAGAGCAGCAACTGCAGGTAGAATGAAGGTTGTACTAAAACTGTGCAGTGTGGCTCCCAGATGGGCAGCAGCATGACATTTAATCTGGTCTGGGACAGATTCCTCGGTCTTTCCACACGTCAGGAGAATTTCACGCATTTGCTGAGTTCACAAAGCCCCAGCGGGTGAGGAAAGGTGCTGTGGTGGTGCCCAGATGCCCCTCCTGACCAGACTCACCATGACCACCAGTCCTCAGCGCCGACAGCTCCTTCTGTGCTCGCGTGTCTCAAAACAACTAACTACATTTTGTCAAGTCATTGCAGAGATGAACACACTGGCACTCACGTGGAGAGCCTGACTCTGCATTCCCATGTGGACAGGAGAGCTGGGAATCTGAGCCGCTCTCACTGACTACCTTAGAGCATCGTGGACCTAGCCTTAATACCCACAGAGGTACAAAAGCACAGGAGTGCAAGGCCAAAGACTTTGGACTGCACTAAAAACAGGTACTGGTTTAAAACCAGGTACATAAAACCTGGTACTGGGGCCAGCAGCAACAACTTTTCCTTATTCTTTCCTGACAAATGCTGTGATCTGGTGATAAGCAGAAAGAGTTTGGTGCTTATTTTACTCTAAGTGCTTGCAGAGACAGAGAATACTTGCAAAGAAGTATTTACAGGGTGATTTTCTCAGGCCACCAAAGAGTCAGCGCTCTGACTGTACAGTCAGTACCGAGGTGATGGCCAGGTTCCAGCCAGAAAAACTCTTTAAAAAAGTCACCTTATGCTGTTCTCTGCATTATCCCGATGCATGGCACTTAATCCTGATATATCGTGATTCCACTGGGCCGTTACATGCTTAATGCTCCTGGATTTGACCCCCATGAAGGCTGCTCCCACAGTTTGTCGCAGTGACCTTTTCCAGAGTGCTAATGATTTAATGTTAACGTTAATGACTATCCACTTCAGAAGGCATTGTGGAGACTGGGGCGTAAGAGGTCATTATTATTTAAACACATTTGTTTGGCCTTTCTTCTCAGAAACKTTAAATCAGAGGAAATTTCCTCAAAGAGAAAGCCCCAGCTGACAGTTTTAGGACGTGTGAGAAAGACACAGCTAATTTAGTGCAAAAGATAAGACATTTCCTTGGGGAAGTACTAATACTAGGCCTATTCCTCCTTAATGTCATTTCATATTAGTATACTACATAGACAGGGATTTTAAATCATTTTAATTGAAAAATATTTGTCTATTGCCTACTAAAATAAATTTCTTGCCTGGAGGTTAAGTAGTTTTAAAATTAGTTCTGAATTATAGCCAATTCCTGGACAGTTTATCAGAAGCAGGAGGATGAAGTTTGGCTCTTGCCTTGTTAAATTTTATCAGACCAAAGAAAGGAGAAATGGATGTCCCGGTGGCTCAATAGAATCAGAACATAAATAGAGTCCAGACGTACCTAACCTGTCCAGATTTGCCAGCCATTATACACACATCTACATGTGTCAAAAATGTGCATACATGTCATAATTATGCATACAAAGTGAAAGAAGAATCATCTAAACTTGARGGTTGAAATAACAGCTGAAAAAAGAACTTAATGCAACTTCCGACTATCTTTTTTTTCTAGATGAGATTTCCAAGAGCACCAAAACTATGGGTTTTAATTCAGGCAGGTTTTTTTGATTCATAAGCCCTGAAATGGCCTCACTAAAAGGAGAGTATGAAAATATCCTTTAATCTCTAGTTTCTGTATAGAAACATTTGAAAACTGGGATCCAGCTTGAGTCCATCAAGAGAAGACTTCAAAGAAGGAAGAGCTTTGACCCTACCCCCCTTCCCCAAAACTAAGGAATCAGGCATGAAGTAGCATCTTTGCTCTGACCAGTGTAGACACCAGCACTGGGGAATGCAAGGAACATCTTGGTAAAGATCTCTCTCTTTTTGAAGGTTTCCTTCATATAGGTGATATGCTGGAAGATTAAAAAAGCATTAAAAACATGTACTTGGATGCATATTTAGATGTTTTTAGGTAAAATGATGCCTTGCTGCTGATTTTAGATTTCTAAAGGCACTTATTTATTAGGGTTATTTTTTCTTGAAATTCCTTCTAGCCCACTGTACTCCTTACATTTCTCCTCACGCTTAAATAATGGCTGTTTACACTCTGATCTTTCCTGGAGAAAAAAATATTTCTTTTCTATTCAGTCCCTAGCAATTGTTTTCCCAATCTCAAGTTCTCAATATGATTTTTTTAAAGGTCTAATTAAACCATTTATCAAACTTCTCCAAGTGGGTAGAGTGACAAATTAGTCCTATCTTCCACCAACAATCTGATGGATGAGAAGATAAAGATGCAGAGGCTGTTATTTTAGCTGGAAGCTCTCTACTATATCAATTGTTTGGTCCCAAGCCAAAAGAGTCTAAGAGATGACAAGAACTAATGATGGATCTGTGAAGTTTATGCAGCGTGAGGACTAGCATCAAAGGAATCTGCCCTTATTAGCAAAATTTCTATGCCTTGTGCCTGAAAAAATACTCATTTGCTTTTTTTAAAAAAGAATTAATCATTTCACTCTGAGTAAATAAGAAAATGCAAACTACACACAAATTTGTACCATAATATACTGCTCTTGAATTCTTTTCTCTACAAGTATTAAATGTATGTCATGTCATTACTTACAAGTCAACCATGAGAGTTTAAGACAGGTAGACTACAAATAAGGTTTCCTTTGAAATGTCTATTTTTAATGTCATTCCTTCGGAAGAACCTGCCACCTTGACAGGCTGTACACCACACACACATACACTCTGTAGGGAGAAATAAGGGAAAGTGTTGAGTCATGTCAGAGGAAGTTCACGAGCTGAGACAAGGGTGGGAACCCCAAGACCATATTCCTGCCCCTAGGTCACAAGACACCCCACAGCAATCAGCTGTACACATCTGAGAGCAGAAGTAGGACCAGAACACTGAAAGTTTTCCTTGGAGTCAGAAAGGGACTGGGAAAAATCACAGGAAGAAAATCCACATCATCAAGAGTTGGATCAAGGGCGAACCACGTCTGGCTCAGGAAGGGCCTCAGCCACGTAGCAGCAGGGCCAGGGAGGATTCCCGGGAAGCAGCGCGGTTTCCTGGCTCGTCTTTACGCTCTTCCAGGGCACGAGCTCTCGGCTGCTGCGAGCACGGGGTTTGGGCGAGGGGCAGCTTATGCAGCACTATCTCCTTTAATCTTTGTAAATTAAATCCTTCTCCCTGTGTTCTTGATTTACATGCATTTTATACGTAATGCAAGTCATACGTGCGAGGCGCAATACCATTATCACTCTGCTAGAATGCAGGAAGAGGGAAGGCTAAATGGCCAGGAAGAATAAACACAGAAAACTCRGGCAGGATTTAGATGGTTTTAAGAAAAACAAAAAGAAGGAAAAGACTTGTTTTGACACATTATTAGAAAACTTGACTCTAAAACAAGTCACTTCTGCAGGTATTTCATATTACTGGAAATGCAAAGAAGTAAAATGTATACACTTTCCACTGGGAAATTATTTATATAAAGGAAATTTGCATTGCTTTATCAACTGTTYGGATGCTGTTTTTTAGGGGATTAGTAAAGAGGTTGGGATACATGAGGTCCAACATAAACAATCAGTGAAAGAACAAAACAGAACTTTTTAATATTAAAATCTTATTTGGCATCTTTAGAACAAGGGATAATAATTCTGACTGAAAATACAACGTGAATACTGCAGTGCCAAAATAACCCAACTGCCTTCTTGCTCCTGCTGTGCTTGATATTCCTAAGTACATAATGTACTTTTCTTAGCTGTTTTTTAATAATAGGACTGCTCAGGAACCAAGTTATGGGCTTTTTACATGCCATTCACTTGTAACACTTTAGATAATGCAATGGATTAAGTTTGCTACTTGGAACTGTATTTAGTACAAGTATTATGGCAAAAGGCAGTTATATGCTCAAATATCATTACTTCTAACTTAGGGAATTCCCTGAACAAAGCTGCCAAAATGCTATTTGGCTGGAAATTAAACATTATTTAGCAAATGTTTAGTACTGAAATTGCTAATGAACTAAATTCTCTGCCTCATAATTAGCAACATGGTCACGGCATGCTGTAAATACACCTGTGCAGACTGTGTGGTTGAAGATTATTTAGGAGACAGTTACCCTCTGTGGCAGGGACAGGTAAAACAGTCCATCTCTTGGTCACATAAGCAGGTCTGGCTCAGGTGGGCAGCGGCTACAACTCTTACGCAGCCCTTTTTCAGTTAACTAAACAAAAGGTTTTTCCTTCCTTACAGCAGGCTCTAATCACTAGATATGGCAAGTTTATTTAGAAATAGAAAGATTAGGTTTTGCTAAGTATATTGAATTTCCCAAATTTTTTAGCAAGTGATATTAAGACATTTTGTTCTATAACTTGCACTGTAAGATGATCTCTAGAGGTCCCTTCCAACCTTGACCATTCTGTGATTCTGTTAATCAAAGAAATACCTTAACAAAGTAAAATAAATAATAGCTAGAAATGCACTCTTGCCTGCACATATCTTTTATTTGCTATATTGTCTGTTTATTTCACTTTCTTTTCAGAGATTCAGAAAATAYGCTCAGTCCATAGATCTATTTTGCATCCAACCTGTATTTCCTGCACCAATATCTGTGTGCTACTAAGATGGCTATTACAATGCTCAGCTGAAATGATCAGAATTTATGCAGTGCAGTAACCTCACTAGGTGGCAGTGGAGAGAGATATTACTTTATACAATTTTCTTTTTTTAATGGGACAAACAGATTAATAAATAATGGAGCTTAATACTGTTTTCAGCAATAACTCTGGACCACAAGATAGCAGTTCTTTCTGCACAGAAGTCTGGAGGCTCCTGCCCAGGTGGATTTACAGGCAGTACTAGATACAGAGCTGCAAARAGTAACGCTCAGTTGTGTTTGAAACGTGTATTGGCTTTGCTTTTCCTTCTATATATGAATATAYTTCATATTTCTATTGTAGTAGTCTGCAAAGTCATCTGAGAAAATRAATTAATATTATCATTCATTAACTAGGCCCAGGACCAAACAGAGAAAGKAAAAAGGGGTTCCCTTGTAAACTAGGCCAACTTAATAATTTATAGAGAATTAAGATGGAAATATAATATTTGTTTTACTATTGTTCGGCACAACCAACCAGATGAACCTAGAACTAGCAACAGTGTATAGTAAACAAAGCTGCATGACCCAAGAAATCTCACAAAATTAATTGATTTTGAGAAGAAAAACTGATTTTGAGAAATGAAGACTGCCACTTTACTAGAAACAGCCCAATGCTGTGCAACATTACACCTCCATAACATGCAAGCCCAAACAATTTTCTYGTAAATTGAACTTTACCATGGTCTTTCCTGAAACTTAAATTCAGCAGTGGAGTTCCCCAAAGAGATTTCCTCTAACTGAAATACTGCAAATAAACAGGTACCTTTCTGTATGTTTGTGGAACTGGTAACATTTAACAGAAACATAAAGCAAAAGACCAGTATGACAAAACAGCCTCAGTTACAGAAAAGTCTTTTCCCCCCCGCCACCTTATCTTGAGACATCAGRCAACTTCATCCTGTATTCTCAGGGATGACTCTGATGGGCAAAGCCCAGTGAGGTAGTTTAGTAAGAAGCGAAAATTCCTCTCAAATGCCCTAGACAGTGACAAATGCTCCTTTCCGTTTATTTATTGCACTCATTCAATTCCTCCATATAAACTCTTAAATTAACATTACACGAGAAAAAGCTCAATTGCAAACAAAGAAACCTGTTACATCTCATCCATCCTGCTCCTCAAACCTGCTTGCAGTCCTGGCAGTTTGGACTTGCATTGAAGCTACACAATGCTACTGTTGTTGGCTTAGCAGCCTTAAAGCAAATCAATATTGATTCACGTGGTTCCCACTGCAATGACAGTCATCACAGTGTTTATTGTGTTACTCACATAAAGCCACTATCTGGATTTGCTCTGTTCACACACATTAAATGAGTATTCCTTTCCACTGCCATTCCTCATTTAGTTTATTTCTTCTGTATGATCTATATCTAGCTGAGTCTTGAGCAGCATCACTAAGCTGGCCTTACTGCTCAAAACTGTACATATGTGACCCAGTACACTTAGTTTGCACATAATTTCTCATCCTAGCCCTTGGGTTTTGTACCACAAAAAACTTTAGTCATTTTCTTTTCCACGATGCCTTCAAGTAGAACTTGTGCTTGTACCACATCAGTTAGGTCGGTGTCTGTTAGCCCAGTGATCTGAACAAATTGCACAATAGGAAATGGCTTTAATGTAATTCTGATAAGTGCACGTTACAACAAGATGCTCCCCTTCCTGATCAGTTTCAAAATAMATGCATGCAATTCATTGAATATTGTACTTGGTTGACTGACACTYGCAGAGCACTACTGAAATTCAGAGGATACCTGGAAAATAAGCAAGCTCCCTATCTGCATCAATCCAGAGAGGGCTCTCAGCATGCAGCAGCGCGGGACGCACCAGCCCCGTGCAACGGCCGGCACGGGCGCAGGAGCGGAGCAGGACGGAAGCTGCCCCCGCTCCACGGCTGCCGTCGCCTGAAGCCACCCAGCCGGGAGCGGACACGGAGGCACCACGCAGAGGTGATGCTCATAGGCACACTCTTACTTAGGTAATGCATTATTAACATAGATCAAGTATTTGCAAATGATGTATTCATTACTTCATACATGAGAAATCAGCACATTCTTATGTCCTTTCTGTAGCCACTATTCAAAGATGCTAATGATATCCTAAAGCCTCTCAACTATCATAAGGCTGATGTCCAAGCTATTTTTATCATCTATCAGATTACCAAAAAGATTTTTGAACTTTAAAGCTCAAATTTAAAATGACTGCGCACTTTAGCAATTGTATTATGCTTTAATCTGGTTTGCAAGATTAAATAATAATGATATTAAAACTCAAGATAGGATGTCAACCTACAAACTAAACTGAAGTCTTACAGTTGCATCAGTAAAACCACAACAAAAGGGGATTATAACATAAAACCCTGATGGACACGTAGCTACAACACAAGCAGTAGAATAATTAAGAAATATCTTATTATGAACACACAAAAAAGTCTTAGAACTATATTTCATTTCACAGGCTTTCACTCTGACTCAGATTTGTGTTTTCTAACTAGTATTTAAGCAGAAATATTTGACTTAAGGTTAGAAATACCTACAACTTACTAACATTTTATCTACCCTATTCCTTCAAAAACAGTGAAAAGTTCCAGTGTTACGTTGCTTGCCCTGGCCCAAAGATGTGAATTTCCAGCTTGTGTAGTCACACTCTATTTATATTTACTACCCAAAACAGTTGTAACAGTATGTGGAATGAAAGGCCATAATTTTTGTGGAAATTAATAAACTGTATAAATCTAATTTCTGAATTGCTCTGGAAACTTGAAATTGTTACATAATTAAGGAATGTATTTAAATGTCTTTCCAGTCTTTCATTTTCTGTCTTTGATGCTTTTGCCATTGGTTTTTCACAAAATATTAGGAATTCCATATGGTTTCGTTTATATTTCTAATGCAAGAGACCTAATTTGCCATCATGGATAGTTTAGGTCTCAATTGTAGGTCACATTTAACTAGGGGACTTATAGAAATGAAAAAGTGGTAGAACCTTTGTGGTTACCCCTTCTGAATAATTGCTGCAGTAGCTGAATTTTGCAGTACAGATGTTGGTAATTTGCCATTGAAAACCACCAGTATCAAGCTGTCAAGAGTCAAGAAATGGCTTTAATTATTTCCTCCCTAGAGCAGTAATAGCAATTATTTGAATATTACCCAACCTGGGAATGCATTTGTGGTGGTGATTTCTTAGCACATTTACAGAATGCTGCTCACCTGTGCTTGCCAGACCTGGTAGCCTTGCAGATCTGCTTCCAGGGCAGTGGAAATGGAGAACACAGCAATTGCTTCTGTGAGGGCTGTATCATCCGGAGACCACCTTCATGAACTGCTGCTATTTTCCCTGGCCACCAAAGACCAAAATTGTTTTTCTGCTTCGTTGACTACTGAAAAGAGAAAATAAATCAGACAGAAAGCCCTTGGAAATCACAATATAAGAGAAAACTTCTCTGAGAGGCACTAATTAAAAAGTCAGAAACAACATGAAAACTTGCTGGAAAACCACACTAGGAAAGGGGGGGGGGGGGTGAAGAGAGAGAGAGAGAGAGTATTTATTTTATTTAATAAACTGTTCACCTTTGCTGCTAATTCTACCTTTTCACCCTCCCACTATAGCTGATGAGTAAAGAAGTCTGTATGTACCTCATGGCCAGACTGGGGTCCAGATTCTGCAGTAGCTGTTTTATGCCAGCACCTTTTAGCTTCATAATGAAAATCAAGGCAGTGATTATCTGCTTACCACTCTTACTCTGATATACAACTGTTCTGCTGAAGAATTCTCTAAACTACAGCATAGTGATAAACAAATAGAAACCACTGATAAATAATCAGTGTGTTCAAGAATAGATGAGGTTGGAAAAAAAGAAGAAAACTACTCAAGTAGTGAGAGCAACAATCATTTTGGGTCCATATAAAGCATCTGAAGGATTAATAGAATCTGAAATTAAAATAAGCTCTAAGGTTAAGCACTGCCATATGAAGTTTTAATTCTAAGTCAGATTATATCCATTAAAATGTGGAATATTCAAATGACCTTTTAAAAACCTTAAATAGCTTCACTCCTTACGCAGCTGCAGAGCACCCGAGGCAACACTGAGCAGGGCAGGGAGTAATTCCATTCTGTATTCCAGGGTCTAAGCGCGTCCCAGGCTGGGCAGCACCTGCCACCCCAAATGCTGAAAGCCACTTACCCAGCGCAGCACTCCAGCCCAGGACACCCCCGGGAAAGCAGCGCCCGGTGCCACCTCGAGGTCGCGGCGGAGCCTTGGGAGCCATTTCAGGAGGCTGCACAAGGCGGGCGGCGTGAGCAGCGCCTCAGCTCGTCTCTACGCAAGGCAACAGGCAGAAAGAAAACCAGAGTCAAAACACGCAACTCAAAAAAACATATAAGAGCAGGTTGAAGTAGTTTAAACATTTTATACCTATCTTGGCATTGTGCTTAGCACTTCCTCAAATAGATCCAAAACCCAGAAAAATTAAATGCTGATGTGAACATTTCCACAGGAGCCTTTGACTGACTTTGGCTCCCGCTTCAAACGCTCTCGAGCTTTTGAAGGCCTTTGCACTCAGCACTCCCATGCTGCGCCAGCTTGGGGAAGCAGCCTACCCTGGGTACCCTCAGCTACCTTTTCTCTAAAGGGGGATAAAGTTGTTCTCCCTAAAGGTTGCAGCACTTTATGATTCTCTRATAGAAAATATTAGGAAAGGGTGATACTCGCTATCAGTGTATTCTGTAGGAGTTGTTCTGCACTGATTTTGGTGGCCTTTGGATTAAATCCTAGAAGAGCCAAGAATCATTATGATCATAATAGCAAAGCACTTGGCCAGCCATAAGCAGCTCTTCCTCTGAAGCGCACACTCCATGTACTTGTGCATCAGGAGCCAAGAGTGGATTAACCTTCTCTCGTGCCGACTGTACAGCACAGGCTGCTGTCAGGAGCTCAAGCGTAACCTCACAGATACAACCTTAGTGATTCTCTGGGTGGCTCAGGGAAGGGCTGAAGGCTGGAGAGAGCAGAACCATTAAAAAGAAGGAACATGAAAAAAAAAAAAAACAGCATCAAGAAATAAGTTGGAATCCTTTTGTTTTCAAATATTTGCCAGCCTAAACCTCTAGTTTTAAAACTCACCTCTAAGTTGTACAACACCTTTGCTACTAATCAAGTGTAACCAAGCAGGAGATCAAGAAATGTTTTAACCATAGCCAACCTTTCCTTGATTWTTTTCCCTTTTTATTATCAGCAATAAAAAATAATTAGAAAACAATAAACTTTATTTTCCAAAAAGAAGTTATTCAAAAAAAAAAGAAGATTTTTTTTCTTTTCACTCAAGTGAAATAAATGCCATAGATTCTAGTGGGCTTTTGATCATACATTTTCTTCCACATATGTTTTTACAATTAATAGATTTATGAAGTGATTTACTATTATAACATCCTAATGATAACAAACACTACATCAGAGTATCACTGACTATTTGACCATGACTGAAGCATGCTGCCCTCCTTGTAATAGAGGTTTCTAATCAATACCTATTAAAGCTTTACTTCCTGTCTAATAGTAAGAGTCTAAACAATAATGAGTTATGAAATGCTGTCTGGTTTCTCTGACTGTGCAGGAATTATTTCTATTGCCAGAGACATCTCTTGTGTGGCACATCTTAACCACAAAATTGATATCTTTGTACAGAGTTTGGTGTCATCAACATTCAACTCACAGCTGAAACTATTTTAGAGTTTTGTTAAGAATGACAAGATTTGATGAATGGAGATTAATGATTAAAATATTTCAGCCTTTCTAGGTCCTTGCACAATGTGACAGCAAATAAGTCTTCAAAGAGATTTATTTTTGTTCATAGCAGCTGGATATCTAGAGCCTGCTGGTCCTGAGGGAGTCCCAGAGACCTGCTTGATGATGGGAGTGTTTCACAGCTGTAAGAGACTCAGATTGTTAAACAATGACTTGAGCTGTAACGTATTTTAGTGAAGAGACTCTTAAAACCCTGAGGCTTTCTAATTGCCTACAGCCTGCTTGCTTATCGCTGGGAGCCTGCAAGCTCCTCTACTGTAACATGAAGTAGTGAAATCCTGTCTTGAGCATGTAATTTAATTACAGGGAAATTATTCCAGAAAAAGCAATCCATCCCCATTTTCTGCTCTCCAAGGTGCGGGTGTGCCAGGAGACTCTCTGATACAGGTAAAGTGATACTGTTCACAAAGGAGCACGACAAGGGTACCTTGTTTTGAGCAACACTCAAGTATATATGAATGGGAAGAAAAAGCTATGATATAAATAATGGACACATGGGTGTGCGCTGGGTTCCACAGAATAAAGGCGAGCAAGTGGCAGAGAAAATGTCCTCTCGCACATGAAGCCCTCCTGCAAGGGGGCTTAGCTGTTGAACTGCAGGGCAGACTCCCTGTGACCATCATGACGGTGCCAAAGTTTGGGGGGCAAAATTAGATTTGTTAATACATGTTTAGAGAAGAAATAGATTGCACCAGTGYGATACACTGTAAGGCCTAAGGGCATTAATGGTACTAATGATCTTTATGATCCCGAGAGAAATATTCCTTATAATCACTTAAATCGGAAAACAGGTATGAAAAATAGTTGGTTTGGGTACCTAGAGAATATTTACTTGCAAGACAGCTATTCAATTGCAACCCTTCCATATTGAACTTGAGAGGCAACAGACAATGCCAGAGAAGCATTCATGGAGTCATGATCACAGCAGAAGTTTTATGAAGCACATATTATAATCTGCATGCACATTTAAAAATCGCTTTGAAACTCTAATCAAAAATTTAATTGTAGACTCTGTAGTAGTCTCTATTACCAAGTCTTGATTATTTTTGCAAAATATGCTACATTAACTTACATATGATGTTGTAGATTTAAATAGCTTTAAAATATTATAATTAAAATTAAATAACCGTAAACAAAATTAATAATAGACATTTTGCGGTTTGTATCCATAGTTTTTATGGATTATATTCACCTACTGATTAGAATGCCAAAAGTAGTCATTTTCTGTCATGCAGTCATAATTCTGAATGTCTGTATTTGCAGATACAGTTCTACCTGAAAGCAAAATGAAGCAAGACTGAACTATGTAAAGTTGCAGCATTGCAGGTAACTGCCTTGAAAAAAAAAAATATATATATATATATATATTTTGCAGGGAACACTTGATAAAATATGGTTACTAACTATATCCTAGCTACAAAAACAAACAAACAAACAAAAAAACCATTCTCACATCCTCCTAAAAGTTATCTGTTAAAGCATTTAATTCTGTTTTTCAAAATCTCTCATTTAGCTTATTGGAGGGCAAGACATTGTTAGGGATATCATTTGCACAGTTTGCATTGAGAGGGTCATTTTGAAAATCTAATTTTGTCTTTATTTCAAGTAAGCACATTTAGAAACAGCTATAACTTCCTTGAGATTTTTTTCTAAACCTCATATTTAATCATGGCATGATAAGATGTAGTGCAACATCATATTGCAACACAAAGCAGCGATTCAATCAGCAATATTTTATCATTTTCATTCTGTTTGGAAGTGCCTCAGTGATACACATATTTCTGGCTAGTAACTTTTAGTCAGGCCCATGCCTTGCTGTCTCAGTGATGTACAGCCCTGTGCCACAAACCAGTTTAAGTTCTGCTTTGGKTTTTTTTGCCCAGAAATACGGATTAGATGGAATCTGTGATGCACTGTAAAAAGATAGGCCTGTGTATATAATATTGGTCAGTTCCCAGGCATCCCTTTTGAAAGACAGGAAAATCTTTTGCTGCAAACCTTGGAGACTAATGTGTAATGCACAAGCAAATTAATCAAGTATAAAACAGTAATTCCTATGAAAAAGGAAGGTACTTACAATGAAACCCATACTTTAGAAATGCCACTGCTTATTTACGTATAATGAATAAGTGGAATATTCATCCATTTATCTTTTCTATAATAAAGGAATACTGCTGGGGGAAAACTGCTGATTTTAGTGCCTTCCACTTCTCCCTGGACTTTGTTGAACACAGTTCTGCTCCAGGAAAAAAATGCCTGACATTCTTCAGAAAAATGAGGAAAGTGCCCTTGGAAAAGCAGTCAGCTAGTACTGTGCGCACTGCAAGAGGTGGCTGCGTGCCGAACCCATCAGTGGATGTTAAATGTTGTAAGCTATCCCGCATGCTTCCTTCCCTTATATTCACAGGGCGTGCAGCAGTCTTGAGAGCAGAGACGAGACAAGCAGGAAGGGTTGTGTTCCAAGCCAGGTAGAAAGGAAGCAAAATTGGGACCAAATCCCCCAGAATTAGAGGGGCATCAACAAAACCTTGTACAAAGCAGGAAGGGCCCCTGCACTCCCATGTCGTCACCCAAACCCAGGAATCACAGCCCTCTTCAAGCAGGAATGATGCTGCTTCGGGAGGAGCAGACCTGGGCTGTTATCTCATGAGAGTATGAGAAGATGCAGCAGCTACTGCCCGTGCTACACGAGTGAAGAAGGACCCTCCTTCCTCCTTTTCAATGTCAAGAGAGCAAAAACTAAAAGGAATTCCATGTATTACAGGACTGAGAAGTGGGGGCGTTATGCTTCACTGTGGCTTACTAGTTACTGCACAGTAACTGCTGACTTTCAGATTCTTTTTTCCTTAAGTGGTTAAGTAAAAATAGATGTATATTATGATAGATTTAATTTCCACCTGAAGCTTTTATGGGATCACGTCTATAGGGAAGTAGGTTCCGATGTGTCCTCAGCTGCGGAAGGAGAGACAGGTGCAGACTAAAAAAGAGGCTTGTTGTAATCACTGCTCTTCAACACAGCTGGCTGAACAAGAGCACAGAGGTTTATTTGGACCACACTTGGAAAATGGGAATTTCCATCTTTTTGTTCTCTTCTTAACATACTGTTCAGAAAGGTCACTTGTTCTGGCAGAGGCTGACACATGACATCTGAGCAGATCCTTAACTCCAGCAGATTGCCACAGCTCAGCAGTATAAATAGCCCTAGTAGCACTCGCTAGCCAAGGACAGGCTCCAAAATGCTTTTGATTCATTTCCTGTTACAGGGCTGGTCTTCAGATGCCTCTGGAGGACTTCCTGGCAGTGCAGTTAAACCCAGTTTGCAGAGCAGCATTTCTGTAGTCTGCCTTCAATACACATGCCAGCATCTGATGCTTTATCATCTATACCTACCTCTGTAGGTGGCCTCATCGGGCTGACTTTTTTTTTTTTTTGGCACATAGCTGGATGAAAATAAWCCTGTTCGTTTGCTTCCTAGATTAAAAACATGGTACTTCACTTTCATAGCTTTTGTTGTGTCATTATGATAGCAACCTTTCAGCAATATTTGCATGGCCAACAAATATTGACTAAAGAATGGATATTCATCTCCACAGTACAGTCCGCTCAATCCTTAATGATATTTTTTTAAATGAGCACCAATTTGGGCTGCAACTGAACTCTTTAATTGTAACATTTTATGGTCATTGGACTTAAAATGCAACTGTAACGTAAGTGGGATTTCTAGTCATAGGACTCATTTACTAGAAACAGGTGAAGATATATCTGAGCAGCAGAAACAAAAATCGGAATATTCAACAAACTGCTCTTTTCTACTAAACCCAGTGACGAGAGGAAAAAGGTAGAAGGCAGCACTAGCTGCCAGACTTGGAGCCACATAATGATACTGGGGAGATGGAAAAGAGTTCCCATGCTAACCTGTCTGTGCTCCATCTGCTTGCAACAAGATACTTGGACCCTGTGTAAGCAGAGAGAGGGAACTTTTCTAAAACTGCAGTCATGTGGATTTTGAAAGGAGGAAACCAAGCAAGCTAAAATTAAATATAATTTTTCTTTTTCCCCATAGACTCAGTTTGGATGGATGCCAAACCACATTTCAGAGAGGTGAAAAAGGCCCAACATCTGCTTCTGGTGTAACTGTTTGTATCTTCTAGGAAAATCTAGGAAAATTAGGTTTGAAATAATCTCAAATTGTCTGACACCTGTATCCTATTAGAAGTGACACATGGAAACACCTTCAGCGTACTGAATTTAGCACCATGTCAACAGTTTAAAATTAAYAGGAAAAAAAGTGGTAAAGTCATTGCTTCCCAGTTTCTGCTGAAACGGCTCCGGTGTCATTTCACAAGACCACGCTGCAGACTGGATCCAGAGAAGCTGTGGGGTTTGAACCAGGTATTTTAATGCAGCTTATGTGCTTAACTGCAGCTGGATTTAAATCAAGTTTGTAGATGAGCCATTAAGATGAGCCATTTCTGAACCAAAGCTCACTGGAGATGCACCTAAAGACCATCTGCAACCTGGCGGGCACCTAAAACATGTAAGGATTTCAGCAACAGCTACTCAGAAGCTCAGGTCTGAACACAAAGTTTAACAATCTTCAGCTTATCAAAATAAATACCAGCCTATACCTAATTTGACTCAAGAAAGCAGTTTTCTCTGACAACATCTAAATTCTTTTGTCATAAAGATTTTGCAGAAAATCCAATTCTGTAGTCATGCATCTGTTMTGTTGCACTTAGAGTGCTCTTCCCAACGCTATGTGTTGCTTGCAGGCTCCAGTGAGCTACCTCCAACTCAACTTTCTTTTCCTCCCAAGCACCATGTCTCACACTTGGGAATATTCTCCAAGGATTTCCATAAGCTTCTGTAACAACTCTCGCTGTGTAGTGGACATATCAACTTTCCCTAAATTACTTGAGGTCAAAGAGGCTTCTCCGTAGCTGAGAGTTTAGGCAGGCTGTCTGTTCTTCAGTATGCATCAGTTTTAAACTCCTTCCCCTRATCTATAAAAGCTCCCATGTGCAAGGCGCTGTCTTTTAGGAATGTGTCTGGTGACCTTTTGCCAGGTAAGATACTGACAATAAGTTTCAAGTTCTTTTAAGAAAGGACATTCATAAAAAATCATTAAAATATTATGCCTTTTATAAAAGTGATACTACCTAAAAGATATATTATCCATTACAAAAATATGTCTTCTCATTCATCCTCCATTGAACACATCCCCCCAAATTTTAGAAATTTGCATTCATTTTTTAAGGACCTTAATATTTTTTTAAATGTAGAGTCAGAACAAGGGAAAGAAATTTTTCTTTATAGAGCGTAGTTCTTTTTTTAAACAGTTTTGCATTTTTAAATGAACAGTAAAAAACACTGACCTTCATTATTCTTCTCCTTTGTGGTCCTGCCAATCCTAAGACATCACATGAGTAGTTATTTCACCATTGAAATAGCTGTAACAAGCAAAATGGACGGCTACATAAACACAGAGAGGTTAAGACATTTTAACACATAGAAAATGTTAAATTARCCTTTGGAAATTTAAGCAATTAAATGTTTGTCAGTCGTTTAGTACAGGAGAGCACTGGAGGACAAGCAAGAATTGCCCCGGCCAATGAAGGCTCTGCAGTAATCCTGGTAACACAGAAACATCAGCATCGTGTCAGCACTGCTCACTTCAGTTCAGTGCTTTCAGCTCCTTTTATTATTTTATTTTTTAAATTTTGTCTGGTCCAAAGATAGCACAAATAAAAAGCATAAATGCTCAATAGACTCCTGTTATTACATAATCTGCTGAGTATATAAGCAAAGTCCAAAAATCACACAAAAGCAGGTCAAAAGTATGTGCAAGCAAACTAAATTTTAACACCAATTGCAGCTTATGAAAAATATACAAAAGATAAAAAAAAAAAAAAGATAACAAAGGAAAGCGAAAGCAAAAATCTGGAGCCACTTACTAGGAGTAAGGCATCCAGGATCCTCAGGATCCTGTGAAAAGAAGAATGAATTTCCTGTAAAAAGTGGTAATGGTGACACTAAATACAGAATAATTTATACTATTTTGCAGGTACCTAGAGCTGTAAAGTATCAAGTAGAACTTGGAGGAAAACCAAGCCTAGCTGGGATGGAATTTATTCTAGGGAAAGAGTTTCAATGCCATRGCATGGTTTTGGAATAACTTAATGGAAACTGATCTCGATGTCTTAGGAAAATTTAAGAGAAGAATGTAGGAATAGGTTTGAAAGCTTCCAAAGAAAAAAATACTCAAGTGTTATAAGCAAAACGTTTGTTRTCTATTGGGCGGGAGGCGGGGGTGGAATATAAAAGCGATGTGATAGTGAAGGAAGGAACCTTACGGCTGCCTGTTGGAAACCTTCTGAAAAGACACTTAGCAGGGCGCTCCCCTAAACAGCTCGTTGCAAGTCACGTTATTGAGTTACCAAGCAGCAGTAACACCACAAAAGCAGCACAACATAGGACAGTAATTTTTCAGTAGGACAGTCCGATTAGAAGATTTCTATTTTGAAATTTTGTCTATTACTGACATGGATGAAAGGAAAAAAAGGGTGCCTGGTACCCAGCTGCTGGACTTCAGGATTTCAAAAAAAAAAAAAAAAATTGCAGGGTACTAACATGAATTTAATGTGGCTGCAGTGCTGCTCTTCCTGCGCTTCAGTCGTGTTCCAGCCAAGATTCAACTGGAATATAGGTGCAGATTCCTGCCATCTGGATGTGCAAATATTGATCCCAATCAAATATCTGTATAGATTATCCTTTTCTGTTTATCCAGAGATTTCTATAAAGAATAGAATCAACATATTTTTAAGTATAAAAATGGAATGTAATTCCAAATAAACTCCACCACAGCCTTTTCAAACATCTCAACTCCCTCTGATTTCCTATAAGTTCATTTTTCATTGGTAATTTTGATTCGAAATCCCTGAGACCTCTTCAAAATCTTGGTATCTTTTTGCCCTTCAAAAAAATAGCCAGTCTTGGTTACTCCTAGTTGGGACTGGCTATTACATTTGACAAATGTGAAACAAAATAACTTAATAAACTCAGATAAAAATCACATCCTTGGCCMTGAGGAAGTACACTATTCTTTTCAGGATAGGCAATGCAGTCTTATACCAGCATTTGTGACTTCCTTTCAGGACAAAAAATAAACAAAAGATCTGCTTATCCTTCCCTGGGGAAAAAATGGTGAGATTAATACAACTGTAACTTCCAGCATCTGTCTGATTAGTGGCTGATAAGGTCATATAAGCTCACCAGGAACAATTTAGGGACTGTGCTGTGAGAAAGGAAAACTTACTGGTTAGACACTTGCATATGGGAAGTACCAGCTCCAATTACTTTCATTAGCCATGCTGACTTTCTTCATACTTAAAAAGCAAAATGAAACAAAACAAAACAAACCCACACCTAAAATAGACCTACAGAGAGGGAATATGTAAGCAGATCCAGAGAGAAGTAGTCAAGGAAATCCAGTGAATTAGTCACTGGCACCTTGCATTTGGGATCTGGGACCTTCTGAAATGTTTTCACGGTGCAGCTGTTCAACGTATCTTCTATGTGGTGCCCGGCCCCAAACGCATCCAACTGCTGCTGGCAGCTCCTGCAGGATCCAAGTGCCCAGCTCCTCCCAGAGCACACGGACACCCCGCRCGACTCCCTTCCCCAGTCACGGCCAGAGGGAGATCGCAGTGGGGGAGATCCCCATGCAAACTACTAAGTTATACATCCAAATAAGTTACACACATCCAAACATGCAGAATCCCTTTTATAGAAAGGAATATGCATTATATTAACTCAAGATACATGCTGTGCTATACTGTGCCTCCCACAGGCTCCTGTGATGGGACCTCATATGCCGATTTCCTAGCTCAATACCTGTGTTTTCATGGAGAATTCTGAAGGGCTGGACAAACCTGCTTATAATAGAAAGGCTGGCAAACTCAGAAAAATATCAGAGAAAATATCACAGCTGTCTGTGACATTATTATGGTGTGCATAATAAATGTGCATGGTCATTTTAAAGAAATTTAGAATCTTTATATTTGCTATTCTTCTAAAATTGATTCTTATTTCTAATTTATTAACTTGAAATATACTTCTAAGGTCAAAGTCTTCTCAAATACTGTAAAACCTAGTACTGATAGTTTTCTCTCTCCAGTCATGTTAACTACCTCATACATCAAAAATGCCTTTTAAACTCATCGACATGAGTCCCAAATGGATAAAAACACAAGTAAGGAAAAAAGCTTTCTGAAAGAGCAAGATCTTCTGCCAAACTGAAACGAGTTTCCTCCTTCCTGGTGCCATCTTTCTTTCCGATTTATAGAAACGTTAATCACGTCATCTTACTAAAAGTTCATTAAATTCAAAAAATACAAGGGTTATTCACTTTAAACTTTTCGTGGAAAATGTTTATGGCAACGCAATTGTGAAGCAAAATGTAAGCAGACCAAAACATAATAATACTGGATATTTGCAACATTATTCACATGAGTAATTGTTCTTAATTTGCTTTTTGAAAGGTTCAAATTAGAACAACCAATCTTGACTTCAGCAATTCAATAAACTCTCAGTGTTGCTCACAGTAATGCCAGTTTGAATTAATAAAATCGGAATTTTAAGAGGATTCCCAAGTTCCTTCAGAGAATAAGAATGTCTGAGAATGGACTTGTTTTAGGAGCCAAGTGCACTCTTAGTTTGCACAGAATATATTCAATGTGCATTTGTCTGGCATAAATTACTCAGCAGTTTTGAGAAGCATGACCACAATGTGTAATCTCCAGTGGAGATTTTTCTCCACTGAACATGCAAATACAACATTTTTTTCTCTGAGAAAATGTGGTTTTGTTGCTTTCAGATCCAATCTAAGGACAGATTGCTTACACACTGACAATATGACCAAATATTGATGTTTATGTTACTTGGATTGCAATCCCATAACATATTGCATCTATCAAACAATTACCTTGTCACTAGCTCTTTAGAATCCAGAAATATGTATATGCACAAGCAGCTTTGTCGATGCTWGTCCTTCTGCACATGAATAACTTGCAGCTGGGAAACTAATAACCTAATTTGTGCCTTCTTGGGCAACAAGATGCTCTGACAATCCATCGTACAATGGAAATCTAGACTTCCAAAAAGTATTTTGCCTCCTTCCAGCAGACTTTTTTGGCATGCTAAACCAGGGAGTGCCTCCCTGAACATAAATTGTTGAAATAATACTGAGTTTTGCTACTGCTTTCAGCTCAAGAAGGACTGAATTTAATGCAGCACATAACAGGCTGTTTAGGTACATCTCTTGCCCCAGCTGACCAAAGCCCTTTGTATATATAGGTAAAGCCCCATCCTTACTCAGGGCCTGGTTTTCCTAAACAGCATGGATTATGGTAATGTTCAAAAGGCACTCAGGAAAATGACATACAAATCTTGAAAGAAAATAACTCTTTCGGGTTTTTTTTCCAGCTTCTAAAGAAAACAAAAGAAGTGCATCCGCTTTTCACCCTATGTCTGTGTCTCTCTCAGAATATACTCTGAACCAACTGCTTGGAGCATATGCTGATTACTGATTTTTGTTTCTTCTGTGTCTGCCTCCCAGTATACATTAAAAGCAGAAAGCAGGACAGATTGAAAAAAAAAGATAGAAAAGAAAATGGTCCTCTTGGTGGCTAAAATTCCCAATTTTTCACTTAAGTTCACTCAAACCTGTTCATGTAAACTGTTAGCACACTCCAGTGATATCTAAACCCGTCCCATTCCGACGGCAAGCACTCTTAATGGCTCCATATAGTTTAGAGAACTGTAATTCAGCACTCCTCCTGGCACTTTTAGCAGTACCATGGACAGAATGACATAGAGTTTCAGTTCATATATATCTTGGTTCCTGCCCAAAGTGCTTAACCACATGGTTAAATTTAAGCATACTTGTAGCCCTTCTGAGYCAATACAATTACTGGGAGAAACATTCCATTGTGAGATCCACCCCCTACATATTTACTTGCCTTGCTCTGCCTTGGCTAACCTAAAGGATCTTAGCAGCTTTTCCTGACATAGAAGAACTAATTTTTACTATGATCATATAAAAAGCATTGTCCTTTTCACCAAAATAATCAAATAGCTGAACACAAGAAGCAGATTGATACTGATTTAACTTCTTCATTACCACACCATGATCCCCGGTTTACTAGAAAGTGACTCCAGTGTTGACAGATAGGAGAGCACGATGGCCTGTGCAGTTTGCTACCTGCTATCTAAAAGACAGCACAAGGCAACACAGACCGAGCACTTCCGCCAGCCCTCACAGCCATAATGGTCTTTACTCTTGTTGCAACTTTACTGGATTGATTTTAAATGTGCTTTCAAGTGCGAGCCGCTAAAACCTCCTCCAGAGCCAGCCCTGTCTCCAGGAGCTTGTGAGACTGCGCAGGGAGATAAGGGATTCGCAGGGAGATAAGGRACTGACACTCCTGCTCGTCTTGGCCAGAGGCTGCCGTGGGTACCGCGCTCAAGGTCGCTCGTGGCTCCCCCCTGCCCACGGGTCACGTGGGTGACGTGGGGCCGGCTCCGCCGCGCTCACGGGCTCAGGGCTCCTGCGAGGCAGGGACCAATGTTGAACCACCAGCTGAAACACCGCTTGATCTTCCCACTGCTTCGCAGGCCGTAACCCAGCGCCAGGGAAAGAAGGAGAGAAAGAAAAAATGCATTTGAAAAGATTTATCAGCAAACGTAGCAGAGCCGTGCTTGACCTCTGTATCTTCCCCCGTTCCCAAAAGGCAGCACAAGGAAGGTATTTCCTGTCTTTTATGTTCCTGGCTGGAATGCATCATGGAGTCAAAATCTGCAACCTGCTGTCTGTTTTAGTCATTAACGTTGTCGCTTGATCAGAGCCACGGCCAACTGCTCACTGTTGGAGTGCATGTTTTGGGTTCTTTTTTAATCATCATTGTCCCCCACTCCTCAGAAAAAAATAATTAAAAAGCAGAGCCAGGCCACAAGTTGAAACTTGCTCATCGGCCAAGACTGTTGTCTCTTACAGTATCTTACTTCTACATCAGCACATCTCACACTGCTCTGGACCACCAATATATTAGGCACCAAGGAAACAGCCTCCAGCTATTACTCAAGGGCCAAATTCCAAAGTTGCTGAACAATAATTAAAAGCATCTTCTAGATTTCAGAAGAGTTCAGCAGTCCCAAAACTTGTCTCACTTGTCTGAGTGAGAGTTGCATTTATAGGCTGGGATTTAGTTCTAAATTCACTCATCTGTCAAGAAAACGCATCCATCGTGATGTTTACAGCATTTTTTCTAACTGACATCTATTCTTCTGATGCTGCAAAGATACAACACAGACTATGAATTTAAGCTATTGTGTTATTTTCTTCSCCTGCTATATTTTGCAATGTTTCTCACAAAACAACTCCTTGGTATTTTAACCTCTGACCATCTTTAAGGTCAACTGAAGACTACTTATAAGGATAGTAAAATGCATATATAGTGAAATATTGCCCTGGTTATGTTTTGATTCCAGTAGACAGCACACAGCGTGCTCTTACCCCACTAACATTCAGATCACTGTTACATGATTGATCCGAAAATGAATTCTAACAAGGCTTTTTTTCCACGTTTAAAGCCAACTGTTTTGGTCACTAGTTCTTGCTGGTAGTGACTTAAAGATCATGGTAGTMGCTGCCTGATTGGCTGGGTTTACCGTTTGGTTTGTAAAATGCACATAGTTCATTAAAAAAACACCCTAGAATGACTGATTCTGCTTTTAACCATGTCCTGTGCAGCAGCAATCCCTGGTGAGGAAGCAAGAACCAGGCAAGGTGCACAAATCAGGGCCAGACTGGCGAGAGGAGGCCAAGGGGAAGGCAATCCATGGGGATGCTCCTGCCTTCCAGGTAGGAAAGCATCTTCCATGARGAAGAAAACTTAGGGGCCTTTATTTCCTCCCTGTCTGTGCCCTCTGCACGACACCCCTCCTTCGAGCGCAGCCCCTCCAGAGCRTGCGCCACGCGGCCGAGCTGTGAGCGGCTGCCCCTCCTGCCCTACGGAGCTCGCGGGTGGCCATGGAGACTCGCTCCTGCTGCCAGTTTGCGTGAAGCTGTTGACATGTTTCCAAGGCTCTCAAGGGGAAGTCAGCCTCTGGAAACCTCTGGATTAGGAGGCAGATGGCACAAAGCTCCCTTACTCGGATAAAGCCACCCCTTCTTCTCATTCAACACCAATAATTCACCCCCTCAGTTAGAATTATAACTGTTTTCAACCCTGTGACCTAGAATTCAGCCACTACTTTGGAATCACATGGTAATTTGATATTGTTTGGAATTGCTAATTTGACATCAGTCATTACAGCAAGTTGACAGACCCAAAGCTTAATTCTCCCAGGCCCCTGCAAAGGCAGCCGTGTCGCTGATCTGGGTGGAAGCAAGCTATGTCACTTTTATTTATTTAAAATCACAGGACAGAGAAATCTAACAGAATTATCCTAGCCATATAAACACACTGAAAGATAAGAGATCTGCCAGTTTTCTCTTTCAGCTGGAAATGTCAGTCTGACGGGAGGAAACCCACTCAGTTCAATCCTACCAAAGCAGGACTTTCCGCTTTTCCCTTTTAGAGATGAATGATCACAGACACAAATCACCTTTCTGAAAGAAGAGGACTTAATGGAAAAGGCCTGGACAAACAGTGCATCTCCAAGGCTCTATTTCCAGCCTTTGCCCGACCGAACCCCTCTACCCTTTAAGCTGCCCCGCTGCAGGTGGGCAGCCTGACCTTCTCTRGGGAATTACTTGCCCTAAAGCTTCAAGACATTAATTGTCTCTCATTTAGCCCTTTTACTCACAGATTTTTCCATTAATTTTAAGCCATCAGGAAGCAATATGATCATTTTAAAGAAGTTTGCACAGTGAGAACTACAGATGTCTTTAAAGCAAGAAGATCCCCAGGAAGAGACATTTTTCTTTAATTCAGTTCATTGAAAATTTGCCTGAATGCAACCAAAAGAACCATAAAGCTGGTTTGACTGCTTGCAACAGAAATTTGGCTACCTTATGATTTACAGAAATTTAAATACCCACCATTCATCAGTTAGTTATAAAGCTTTAAATCTAGTTAAATAAATAATGAAGAAAAAAACCCTCAAATAGATGCCAAGCCATCACCATCCTTCCATGCTAGGATTACTGTTTCAAGCATATATGCTCCTGTTTCAGGTATATTACAGAACTAAATGGCTAGGATGGRCACTGAGCATTTAGCTCTGGACTTGGCAACAGAGGCTTCCTTGGACATTTTATATGATTTAATTGATTTATTTTTAGTTGTAAAGAAAAACTAAATCAGGTATCCTTTTCCCGGAGATCCTTTGCACTGCATGTGAATTACTTGTCTTTTTTGAGGGTTGAAAATTACAATCTTTAATTTATCCCACCTAAATGGGATATGAAACATCATGCAAGATGCATATTGAAAAACTTACACTTTAATTTAATCATGCAAGTATTCACAATTCAGAGAGTGCAAGTTACAGCCCCAAATTCATAGCTATTACCTGACAGTTATGCAAACAGCAGGGGTAGGAACACAACGTAATCCAGCACCATCCAGGCCTCTCTAGGAGCYGGCAGAGATACAAACAACTGCACATCTAAAGTCCCTTTTGTAATTAATGGTCAAGCAAATGTCATCTACACAGGCARCTTCCGAGGGAAAAGAGGGAAGTCTACAAAGAAAAGCCTAGTGACAGTTTGACAAGATGAATCAATGATGTCCAAGAGAAGTGAGAGGRGGAGGTCAACGGAAGAGGAAATCCGTGAAGGATAAACCACAGTTACTTTATTTAGTTTGCTTATGTGGGGCCTTACAGACCTCACCGATATTTCTGTGTCATTTTAGTCGAATCTCAAGATACATTTAAAAGAAATAAGTGATTTATGGGAGTTTGGATGGTAACATCCGTGTAGAATAAAGATATTTTGTGATCTTAAGTATTTTGCTATAACTTGGAACAAAAGAAATGCTTATCTTCTGTAATTTGCATAAATTATATAAATTACTCAATGTCCACAGAATAAAGCAAATCTGATAAAGAAAAACTAATCCTATTTTTCCTTTCATCATTGAAAGAAATAAGGCCTTGCTAAGAGAAGAAAACAAGACTGAAGCATTGAAAATCATGATTACCAAAAAGACCGCTGGTCACATTGCAAATAATGGTGCAATTCAGTCTACTCCCTTTAACTGCAAGATTGGCACTGTTTAAATTCACAGCTTTTCAGAAGGAGGGAGCCTGCTGCCTATTCATCTTCACCACCATCTAAAGAAKTAAGAGGGTGGCTGGTGATGAAGAACAAATTAATCACGTTTATTGTGACAACCACGACTGTTATAAAGCAGATACTCTTACAACACACACTAACCTCCTCACACGCCTTTCCCCCGCTCCCCATTCAAAGCCTGTTGAACATTCAGTTCAAGYCCCCTGAGATGCAAGTGCAGAATACCATTGATTCCAGGAAGAGATTCCCATTTAAGATTGTTGCGATATAAGTTATTCGTAGCAAGTAGCATAGCAGTTGTGTTTCTGTGTTTAGACCTAGTGTTGTTCTCAAATCTTAAGTTATAGTGTTATTTCTTAAAAATAGCTTTGAACTGTCTTCAGAAACARCCATCTGTGGAGAAAAATAGCTAACTCAAATATATTTATCTTTGACTTGGCTCTATATTTACTTCTTATCTGAAAGTATACGTATCTGCTCTTGGAGGTGACAGTGGCTAAGGACAGGGAGCGATGAGAAAGCTTTGATCCAAGATCGATTAAGAGACAGTCAAAATGAAATTAGTGTCAAAGCTGGTATTTACAGACTGCAAACACRTTTAACAAAGACTGAGGAAGGAAAGTCTGCAGAATAACTGGGCTGACCCACACAGGAGGGCCTGGGCTGGCAGGAATTCCTTGCAGGGAGTCCCAYGCTCCGCCTTGGGAAGGACTCCGCGTTGTCCCGAGGGGCCCTGCCTTGCAGGGCACTTCACRGGGTCCGGCTGGGAGCGCAGGCTGCTGCTCGCCCTGCTCGCCAGCTCCCCATGGCACCCAGCCGTGACCCCCACCCCTGCCCACTGCCACGGCACAGTCACATCCATGTGCCCCAAGCAGAACAGCCCCATCGTAGYGGAGATATATGGCTAAACTATCATCTGGCATCAACCGAGGTCACAAAAGAACATCTACAGACATGTTTTGACTGCTCTAGCAGGTCATTTTGAAAAGATCTTCTATAGTCATTACATGATAATAAAAACATTACATGATAAAAAATTCTCCCTGCCCTGTGCTTCAGTCATCGCAGGCAGCTGGGTGAGTACAAAGTCCGGGAAGGAGAAAGCCCAGTCAGTTCCAAAACAGCAGATGCTGTAAACTAAGCTTGAACTCTTAAGACTAACTCACATCTAACTTGCACRGACATCTCGTTTCTTGGTGAACACGCTGTCCCTTGCTGAGCAGTCCATTGTACCGAGGAAGTGACAGGAATCAGGATTTCCAAATATTCTTCCCCTGTTCTATTGGCAGAACCAGTGTCACCACATTATAGCTAAAAGTATAGCCTGTCTTGATTTGTTAGTGTGCACTACTAATGAGAGGCTGTCCTACCTCACATTATCCAACAACCTTAACAACTGAGTTTTTGCAGCGAAATGCAAGGAGGGTAATGATGTTCCTCTGACCTTTGCTCCTTTACGGCTGTCAAAAGGCCAACTGCATTTCATGCATCAGACATCTGAATTGCTCGTACACTCAAATGGAGATTACAAACAGGTTTCTTGGAGCAAAACGGACACTACAGCTCTGCTGTGGACTCATGGGAATGGGGACAAAGGTGAAGAGGAGAAGTATGAAAGTCTTTCTTAAATCCATCCACAGGCTTTAGGCCAGAAACTATATTAAATTCAAATTCTGYGCTGATGGTAGTGAAAATATTGCCTCCAGGCAAACTTCTTATAGAAAAATAATGCCTCTCACAGCAAGGACTCCCACTGYTCGATGTTTTAGACATAATTTGTTGCTGAAGGAATTACAGAGGAATCAATCTTCACAGTCAAAATATTGGAAAACAACAAAGTTCTGAAACAAGACCACTCACGAAAAATGTCTCTAAACACTAATGCCAAATTATTCTCCCTTGTAGAGCAAAAAAGGCCTGGTCTTCATCTAARGCAAATGTTTGAATCCTCTGATTCGCACACTGCAGCCACAACTCATTAGGTATCTACTAATTACAGTTTTCAAAGATGCCACGCAGTGACAYGAGGCAGCCCGAGCTGTACTGAGTTTGTTTTACAACCAAAGTGCCTGAGAAACCCTTGGGTTCTTTTCCACAGTCAACAGCTTCCATAAAGAGCCCTCTTTATTAATGACAACCACATCTTAGCCTTTTTATATAGGAGAAACACTGCAATCCTTATAAAAACCATAAAATAGCCTATGTCCTTTAGGGATGCTATTAATCAAGGCATTCTTGCATGTTTTCCCTTCACAACTGCCTTGCCCAAATTTCACTGCAACAGTTCACTGGTTCTTAACAAAAAGCAGGATGGCAATGTGCAGCCACAGCAGCAGGCTTGGATTTTGATCTCAATGAGGAAATGCTTAGCTGGGATCACACTTGCAAGGGGGAGATCCTGAAGTGTTTGCAAGGCGTTACTGGCAATGCGACMATAAGTTTGACAAAAAGGATTGGAAAGAGCTGCTTTATTCTGAAAGCAACTTTCACGTTGTTTCTTTTCTCCTTCTCTACTCCAAGACAAGCAGAAAAGAAGCTGTTTTCTTTTTGCACTATCCCAAACCAGCTGTATTTTTTTATGAGATGAGACAAAATTCCTCAGAAGWACAAAAAGGGTAGAAGGAACAAGAGTGAAATGATCGTTTCCCTGTAAACCACTAATGCAGCACATTAGGAGAGGTTGTTTAGAGCCAGTCCTAGATTTAGGAAGACTAAATACTTTTATTAATGCCCTACAAGATGGAATAGAGAGCATGCCCCGAATTTGCAGATAGCACGAATCTGGGAGAAGACACAATGGGATGACAGAGTTAAACTAAGAGTCATTCTAATTGAAGATATTGTCTCTGAGAACAAGGAGAGCTACAACACACCACATTTACAGAGCTACAGCGTAGCTCAGAACGACAAACTCTGTCAATATGGGACAAATTAGAAAATGATCTATAGATTACAACATATCACATGTGGAACAGACATCAACAATACCACATGGAAAAAAAAATCTGTRTAAAGGGAAATACAACTTCGAAATACAACCTCTAAGCCTTGAAGTTATTCATCTCCCTGCTCACATTAGCAGAGAAGAGAAAAGCCCTAGCAGGAGCCCTCAGCTACAGTAGCACGCCCAAATTAGTGTGCTCTACAGCAGAGACGCATAAACYGAAAAAAAAAGCCAAACACAAGAAGCCAGGTTGCTAGAAAGCACAAGCTCTGAGGAAGGACTGACTCTGCAGCCCAAAGAAAATCAAACTGGTGAGGACAGATAAGTTCTCAAAAATGCAAAATGCAGCTCCAAATGAGAGAGTATTCTGCTCTCCATATCCATAAGGGCTAGGACCAATAATGACATCAGGGGCAGTTAGACTCATACTATGAAAAATTTTCTAGCACTAAGGGCAAGTGATTGCTCAAGGAAACTGGAGTGCCTTCATTATTAGAGATATTCAAGGACACATTAGACAAGCATCTGTTAGGAATGTTACTGTAAATATCCTGCTTGGGACAGGAGGATGGATTAAACGACATCTTGAGATTCTTTCTGGTTGTCTGACTGTACAGCTCTCTATCCTTCTCTTCCAAGTTACCCAGGGTCCATTTAGCAGCCTTCGGCATCATTTTTGAGCTCCCTCGGGAACTCTGCAAACTCACCCGCAGCCCCTGGGGAGCTCACTGAGGAAGGCTGGTATCTTACAACAGCAACCAACTTCTAAACTTAATGACTGTTGCAGGAGAGGTAGAAAAAGGAGGCTGAAGACACAAGATAAAGGAAGGTATTAGACCCAAACTATTTCAATTACAAGGTACAATCAGGATGCATATTCTGATAGAGGCAGAAACCTGACATTTTTGATTTCTCAGTTATTAGGCACTTGCACTGGACTAATGAACCAAAAGTATTCCTCCCAGTCAGAGCTAGAGCCAACTGAGCCTAGCAGCAAAGCTCATCTCTGTTCAGCCCACGTTACACAACTTCAGTCCTCACCAGCTCATTTAGTGCTGTAGCAGCCTATCCTTAACCTATCACTAGGAGAAAGGTTTTTCAAGGCGCCAAGAGAACAGCTGAGTGTTAGAGCATAATTTTGGCAAGCTTTGCATGGTTTTCTTCTTCTTCTGTTTTTTCTTCTCCTTTTTCTCAATAAGTAAAATAGGAATTAGTTCAAATTCACTGCTTATGGTCTTAAGCTACCTGAACCTTGACTTCAGTAAAGTTATTGTTACCACAAAACACAGAGAAGACAGTCAAAAGGAACCATGGTTAGTCCATTTGCCTGCCCCCAAAGATCCAATTGCATCTACCTCACTTATGAAAACCTTTTCCTCATGGTTGTTTAATAAAAAAAACATAGATGAGCCTCTCCAGTAGATCCTCATCCTTTTTTTTCTTTTTTCTTCTCCTCCCCCCTTTCTTCTATGGACAAAAAAAGAAGTACAAGAACTGGATTCAGTCCCAAGAAATGAGAAATGATCCCTTATAGCCCTTCACTTGGCACTGGGCTGAATTCAACACCCAGTTGGCCAGCACAGGAATTTTGAAGAGGGGGGCAGACAGAAACTAAAGACAGAAGCTGAGCAAAAGGCAAGAAACACAGGAACGGTGAAGCAGGGACGAAGCTCAGGCTACTGAAGAGCAGCCAAGCCTGGGCAGGTCAGTGGAGACCCCGCTGCAGCACCGCACGACGCGGCACGCGGAGCTGGCTGGGAGGCTGCAGAGCTGCGGGGCCCATCTCCTGCCTCTGCACATGGGGAGGCAGCGGCTCAGCAGGACCAACGAGCAGCGCTGTGGCTCTTCCATGCGGCTTTACGGGGCAGTTAACTTTTACTGCCTGATAATTACTGACTAAGACTTCAGACAAACTGACTCGAAGGGCCACTTGGCCGCAGACGCATGTGGGGAGCCAGCTCACAAAGATTGTACTGCAGGACTGGTGCTTCAAAGGAGAGAGGCAGGGCATCAGGAAAGCCACACTCAAGATGATTCTTTAGTCATACAGGAGTACTATAGTTGAAGAAAATAAGTATCAAACCCCTCCCACYCCTCCCCAAAAAAGGTGCTTCTTGCAAGAAAGAAACCAAAGAATAAGGAGCTGTTACTATATACAGATTGCAAAGAGAAAAGGAACAAACCATTAAAAAGAAAAGTAGCTGAGCAGAGATCAAGAGAAAGTTGTCAGTGAACAGAAATATAAAGAGCTTTCAAGCTGAAGTGCTAAGGTTAAGATTGAAGCTGCAGAACAGACACTTTTTTATAACATAACCAATAAAATCAGTCCAACAAGAAGTATCAAAGAAGTGAGAAGAGACAATCTTAGAAGAGGAAAAAGAAGAAACACTGAACACTTACATTTTCAAAGAAGATGCAGTATAATCCAGCGATACAAGAGCAGTTACTTTAAAACATTCAATATTAGCAAGAAAATTTCTTGATTTTTTTTTCTTCTTTATTGCCYGTTACTATAGCACTTGTTCCTTACATAGTCAATAGTGTAAATAGTAAATATCCATTAACAACAGCAGAATCCATTAATATCTGTAGGATCAACACTAGCATTCTGCTGTGTAGAAGCTTTTTGAAACATGAACATTTTGGGAAGCCCAAGACTATTTCTGCAAAATCGTGCCAGTTGACCCATTCGGTCCCCAATAGAGATGTGCTGACTTCTAAGTTTTTGCCCTATATACCTAACTTTAACTTTGTTCAAACCTTAAAGCCAAAGAGATTATCAGTCCTAAACCATGTGATAAACAGATGCCAAAATCACATAACTTCCAATCTCTCCGTTCATACTTTGCAATAAAAAGCAAAAGTTATGCCTGATTTAMTGTGTTCTCTAATGTTGGGAGAATCCAGAAACATGTGGGACCAGTTTAGGTCAGGATGCAAACCCCATAATTTAGCTGAAGAGCAGCTTCCAAACTAAGCTTGTATTTTTTCAGACTATATTTATAGTGCTGTTAATATGTGCCAGTACACCATTAAATGTCTAARGAACTAAAACAATATGCTTTATCGGGCAGCTTTCTCTTGCTTAAGTTATTAGAAGGGATAATTGTAAATAACTAATATAATTCTGCATGAATTGGCCACAGTCATAGTACTGGGTCACCATCCAGCTGTGGTGGCAGCTAAGCTGCCTACAGATTGTTCTCGTAGCTGGTGCAAGGCTGCGCTTTTCCCGTCCTGCTCGGCATCACCTCCCGATTTCTCTGCAACACCCACAGCCAACACCACGGCTCCCCCATGGAGCTGCGGCACAAACTGGATTCTGCAGAAAGCAGATGGGATGTGGAACAAAGTTAGGCTCTAGATCCAGTAAAGGTATTACATTTTAAATTATTCAGCGATGACAGACAAACCTTAAGTCAAGCAGAAACCTCTTGCTGATACTGATTAAAAGGAGCAGCAGCAGTATAACTTACCTGATGAGCCTGCTATAGCCTTAATGGCATTCACGAAAATAGCAGGTACTTTTATGAGTGTGACTTTTCACCCTTAGCACAAAGGAAAACAATAAATTGAATAAGTTGCAACTGTCAGGGATCCTACAGAACTGCTGGGTCCTTTAAGATAAAAAAAATGGCCTCAACCATTTCATTACTGAATTATAATATATTAAACCATAGATATGAGTCAACAATATCATGCTGCTGGGAATAAAAAAAAAGAAGGAAAACTGTTCTGAGAAAGAATAAACATAAATATCATCTGGAAAACACATGGCATCATTTTTCTATTTGCTTTGGTGGTGGGAAGCTCTCTGTTCATCTGTGGGCATCATAATTCCAAAAGGATGTAGACAGCATGGAAAAAGAGAAGGAAAGAGAGAATAGGAACAAGGACCACAAGAGGTCTTGGATACATGACTTATTAGAAGAGGTTGAGGGAACTAGGGCTGTTAATTTGAGAGAGCAGAAAAGCAGTTAGGAAATTCTTTGTAGTGGTCATCAGCTGCGTGAAGAGCTTCTAAGGAGGAGGGAACAGTTTCCTCCACATGTTGCATCTCTTTAGATGAAAGCAAGCTCACCAAAGACTATGGAGTTACTTGGGATCGCCAGAGACACAACTGAGGCAAACACCCCAACCATAACTTCAACTACATCAGGAATTTGTGGAATACTATTTGTCTACTTTCTGAAAAAATCAGTATGATCTCACTAGCTGACACATTCTTTGTACACATGTCAATTTTTTCCTCTGAAGTTCTCTTCCCTTGTCACCAAGCTACAAAGTGCTCAACGTTTCCTTCTGGTATCCACCTGGCTCTTCATTTCCAGCTGYTTCACTTTGATCTTCCTCCTTTCTGTTTACTGTTATTAGCTCATTAGTGGTTTGCCTGTCTTTTTCCCGACTCTGCTCCTCAGGCTGTTGGGAAATGTACTGGGTTCCCGTTGTCAACTGAGAAACATATTGCAGTTCTTTGCTAGGAGCTGTTAAAGAAACAGGGATGACCTGGTAGTTTTCACAGATAATGCTTCACTGATTATGTTTCACAAAAGATGTACAGAAAATTAAATCATTTTAACAAATAAATCTGTTAATTTAAGACTTAGAGCTCTCATTGACAAATCTCCTGCTCTGGAAAGGTAAGTGAAATACATGATATGACTGGAAASCACCTAGAATTTACTTGAACACAAAGCAACAAAATGAACAATACAAGACGTTTTGCTTGTATGCTAAAGGAAAACCATCTTAGTGCATAATTATTTATCCTGAGAGGCAAAGAAACAAGGAAAGAGGCAGAATAGAAATGAGAGAAAAAAAAAAAAAAAAAAGTAAACATGCATCGGTCATTTTTCCTGAAGGACATGCCCACCCATTTGTCCAAACGAAAGCATCTACCAGCCATAAGGCACCTACCATTACCTTCAGGCAGTGGAACAGATGCAGACAGGCACCTTTGGTGTCTACCTGACGGCTGCCACAGCTGAAGCTAAATCTCAGGGGCAAGCAAGAAGGGACTGAACACTACGTCAGCCTCCCTGTACAGAATGCTCAGGGAGTGCAGGTTTTGCACACACCAGCTTAAACTGTTTAATGATTTTTTTTTTTGTTATAGTATATAGCCTGTGTTAGGTATTGCAGAGACAATTATTAACATGTAAGGAGAATATCTTGAATGTCAGATAACAGGTGATGGCTAAAACAATTAAACAAATCTTGTCTTCTGCTTAATGTTTTGGTTGTACTCTTACCCTTGTCCTTCAATCAACCTCTATTTGATCATCACTTAAATATGTACATACAGTTTCATCTTTGCTGCAGTAAGCGTTGTAGTAAGATGGATCATTAAAAAAATAAAAAAAAAATCAAGTATTTCCCCCCCTTTTTAATAATCAGCTAGAAACTAATAATATAATGCCTTAAAACTAAAGCCAGACAGAAAAATCACATCACTTCCCCCTATTTTAAAAAAAGATATAAGCCCTAATTAAGATATTTAAAATGTGTTCTAATTTTAAGGCTCCTAGCATTTGTAAAACAATTTGAAACTGTTTCATCTGAAGCACTGGAAAACTTCAAACACTGACAAATCCAGCTCCATGAAGCCTCACATAGGCTGCTGATCCTGTAGACTGAGACCATTCACATAAGAGTGAATGAGACCTATCAGTGAGTATTTACAGTATCAGGCAGATATCATACRTGTCTTCTTAATAATAAAAAAGTCACTTGCAGAAAACATTCACTCAGGCCCTGAAATATGCCAGCTGATCTGCTTCTAAAATCAAATCTGTTAACCTACTTCTAGAGGGCTTTTTGCCTGCGGCAGAACAAGTAAACCAAACGAAACTGCTTGACCAAGCAAAAAGCAACATACTCAGTGGGGAGGCCAATGCAGGAAAAAAAAAATAGAATAAAAAATCAAAAGTAAGCTCCTTCGGCAGCACTTATACTCTCTYACCGAAGAGTGCAGCACACCTGGAGCAGGAGGCTGATACACCCTGGATCAGCTGTTCCACTTATACCATCCTGACTCCTTAACTAAGGGTCAGGTAATGCCTTCATTTCACAAGCACTCAGAAGTTCAATAACACATACCTCCCCTCCCCACCCCCGAACACTTTTATCTGCTTTGAGCTAAATGACAAATGAAGAAATTTCTCAGTAAGAAATTCTTGAGAAAGAAACTTTACTCCCCGTCTCCTTCCTCCTCCATCCCCACCAAAATGTAAGGTTCTCTTTTTTTCTTTTCTTTTCTGGAAATAGCTATTGTTAGAAACAGGCTTTTTTTTTTCTCTCCTCTTTCTTGTATGAAAGCACAGCACTGCTATACTCAAAGATATTTTCTTAGGTAGACTTTAAAAGCAAGAATTTTGCATTTAAATGTTATTCTGCAAAGTTAAAACATTTCCAAGCATGCTTCATGCAACTTAGCTGTCAACTCCCATCTGAAGTTTTTGGAAGCTGAAAGAGGTAAGGTGAGAAAGAGAAAAAAAGTCGTTTTCAAAATCATGTTTTCATAATCCAAAAKCAAAAGATCTTTCATATGAATTTTCTATATGTGAGTATTCCTGTTACTCAGAAACTGTTATGRACACAAATACAGGATTTGTAGGAAAGTGGCTTTATGGAAGACTGTAGAAAAGAAGTTAAGAGCATTCTTCAATTCTAGTCGTAACTCTGCATTTGATAAATTGTWATATCCTTTCTCCTTTAATGTGCAGATCAATTATTCTTTCATTACACTCAAAGATTTTCCCTTTAAAATGATTTCCAGATTTTGTTGATATCATTAGGAGCTCAAAGTTTTCCAAAAACTTCCATAAAGTTTAGATATTTATCTCTAAATAAAAAATATTTACTTGAGCCAATTTTCTTCTACTTTTTACATACGGTATGCACTAATTCTTACTGCATGATTTGAACAGTTTTAAAGCAAAATCAAGTATTTATCTAGATTCCTAATTTAAAATTAATAAAAACTGATTTAAAATATTCTTGTACCCCTACCAATAAAATCTTTCCTCCTTGTGTTTCCAATTTATATAGCAAGCATTTCTTGATTCCTCATCCATAATTTCTTAAGTGGCGTAAGACCCAAATTTCTGCCATTTATCCAGTAGTACTACTTTCATAAAAATAAAACTGAATTATTCACACCAAACTGTTTAAGACTACACTCAGAGTGATTCAGATCTTAAAATCAAACAAAAAAAACCCACATATATTATTTCAACTAAATTAACATCAAGGTGAACACTTCTTTGACTTTTTTTTTTTTTTTTTTAAAAGAAACTCCCCTCAGCAAAAACCATATTACAGCTTCTTCAAGCCCTTTGGGATAACAGGGAAGGCTCCTTCAGGACATTCGGAATTATCTAGAAAAGTGGACTCAGTTATCGGGCAGAGATCTGGTTTCTGCCTCCTTCTAGCACGCAGGGCCTAATGCATTTTCTTTCAGATGTTTTACGATTGCAAAGCTCAAAGGAGAACAGCTATGGGTTCACCTCTTCTGATGTGCAGCACAAAAAGGCTGCACATTTGTACCTACATATAGCCCAGCTGGGATATTTAATAAGGCCCAGTAGGGAAAAAACTGTTTTTAGATTAAGAACTCCAACAGAAGATTCCTGCATCAGGTTTCTTATRAAATTCACTACGGAAAATACTATGGTTACACTATTTCCCTCACAGATTTGGGCCCATCTCTTCCCTCTAGTAGGAGGGTATCTCACTGCTGATCTGTGGATATTTGAAGTAAGCCTCACCACGTTCTCAGAAGGCAGGTTATCGCTCGTTTACCTTGCACTCCCTCTAGCCTGGAGGGATGGATTCCGGTACCTCCAAAGCCGCCAAGGCGGCTGCACCTCGGACAGCGCCCGCCCTTCATCGGGGTGCCGGCGCTGGCCTGCGCACAGGCACCAGCACGGGGCCGCCCCACGGCGGGGCCTCGGAGGCAACGGAATTAACGGCCGCGCGAGATGGCGGGGCCTCGGAGGCAACGGAATTAACGGCCGCGCGAGATGGCGGGGCCTCGGAGGCAACGGAATTAACGGCCGCGCGAGATCGTGTGGGCTGCTTTTCACTCGCGACTCGGGGGTGAGGAGGGCCACGTCTCTGTTAAACCAGCCCAGGTTTACCGGCTGGTGCCGGGGAGCTCCTCATGGCTCTGCTCCACCCTTGGCAGATGACTTCAAACAGCCAAACAAATACATACACTAGAAACACAAATTTGGAGTGTTTTGTTCTTATTTAGGAAATCYGATCTAAACACGAAGCTTGATGGACTTTGTAAACCAAGAGCTCTGGCCCACGGTGCTGCCAGCCCTGCGGTTCCTGTGGGCACAGGGCCCTGGCACAACTGGGAACCAGGCACTGTTTGTTTGAGGTTATCCAGAGCGGCCCTGCAGCCCTCTGCTCCCCACGTCCTACCTGCGCTCACTCGCAGCCGCCTCACACACACGGGATGAGCTCCCTGGGTGTCTCCAACCCTCACAGGTGCCACACTGACCTGCCAGGGGAGACATGGGCTCTTCCTCCTCCACATCACACCCAAGGAGCCCTGCAGGCCTGGGAGAACAGATGGACAAAGCCAGAAGGACGAGGAAAGGAGAGCAGAGAAACTCTCTCAAGAAAGATCTCCACACAAGCAGGAGGGTGATTGCAGGAGGAGAGTGCAAGACCCACCTTCCCTGCTCACAGCTGGGCTGCGTTGGAGCTAATCAGGGGCAGCCACAGCACCTGAGACTCTTCCCGCCCCACAAAGAGCTGCTGGCACCACACCTGGCCCAGTCCTCACCGACCAGGTCCCACCTGCACAAGCAACTGCTCAGGCTGCTTACATGTAAATACACATGCATTGTTGGAGTAATGTCCAGTTCATGGAAGCGTTTGCTCCTCCTTATCCACTACTATTTAAAATCCAACTTTTCCCAAAGTAGTCCACACAATTTTCTCAGCTCCACCTTAAACTGCCTTTTTCCATTATCATAACACCAGTTTCAGTGGTATAAGAGTAAGGTCTGCTTTGGTGCTTAAAGAAATAAAACCAGGTTTGAAAAAACTACAAAATCAGGTTTCACTGGGACTTCTAATGTGCTGTAAAGTATGCTCCTGCTTAATTAAATTATCTTGCTGAATCAGGACATAAATTCAAGCAAGAGAGGCACTGCAGTGTTTATTTGGTTCAGTTAATTAAAGAAAGTAACAAAATGAGTCTTTAGAGCTAATGTAAGTTTAAGTTCTACTAATTAAACATTTCTTTATTTAAGTACCTTGCAAAGGTATGCACCATACGGTGAAGGCAGGAATAGGTGAGAAAAGCTGTTGAGTTCTTATCCTCTGCTATGAAAACAAAATGGAGCAATTCTCAGGAATCAATTTTACCTCATGCTGAATCATTAGGAAATATTTTCTTACAAGTTGCTGAATGGCCTTTTGTATCCCTTTGTACCTCCTATTTCTGACTCCCATTGGAAGCCAACAAGCAGGGAGTAGAATCTATTTACTTATTTATTTTTTAAGCTTAGAAAAATGTCTTTCTTATGGACAGAGGGATGAAATTTCATACTGGTTYTTAGTGAAAACAGTTCACATAACCCAGGCCTTTCCTCCTCCTACTCTCATCTCTCTACCCCCCCACCTCCCCATCGTTTGCTCATTTAAGCACTGAATCTGGTGTAATAAATGGGACTCTCCAGAGACCCAGAACCCGATTGTACTCTATTACATGAGGGCAACTCTACCAAGGTTTATGAAATAGCACGAGGCTAGCAGAGAGTGGAGTAGGCTTTGCAGTATTGACTTCAATTAAATTTGAATTGCAGAAAAAAAAAAAGACACTTGAACAGGGTTTCTTTTCGCATGGCTAATAAAATCTGTATTCTTGGCAGCTGTGACCCAAAGCTGGCAGATGCACTGAAAACAGAAACCCTTCCTTTTACTGGTATTGCCCCTTCTCTTCTGAGCACTGCCAGGAATCACAAGTCGCTCCTCAAGGAGAGCTCCCTACTCCACATTGGGTACCTGCTCCTTCCTCAGTGAGCAAAACCCCATCATCAAAAGGATGCAGCAGGCTCACCTGGCTCCCACCTGCCCCTTCGACACATAGGCCAGCAGTTACCTACATTATTGCTACTGTACATCTTGCTAAAGCAAGTTTAGCCAGCACTGAGCAACTCATACCAACCTATACCTAAAACCAGTCAGGACTAATAACCAAGTGTCTGCAGTGCAGGACACAGCCAGGCTCACTTGAACAAGCTCACAGACAGCTCTAGCACAACCTCTCAGCATGGGAACTAGGGAAACACTGAGTTCCCAGCTCCACGTGAATTGATCTCTATCTGAAATACTTTATACTTCATTTTATTTGCCTTCTACTCAAAAGAGCAGAATGAAGCAGCCTTACTTTCTGACTCTCTTAGTTTAGGCCCCACTCGGGTAATTATCTCAAGGCATATTAATTTATCTGCCTAGAACTGCTTCCTCAGCTAGCAGGAAAAGTGTATTTGAATAATAATAATAACTGAATTGAAAAAAAAATCAGCAGAAGTTTGAAAGGGTGGGTGTTTTAAGTATAATTTAAGCCTCAATAAACCTTTACAAAAGTTTGGGTCAATCTGAAAGTGTGATAAGTTCTCCACTTTGCTGAAATAAGCAAAATGTATGGAGTATACTAGTTTTTACTAAGAAGGAAATTTAGTAACTTCTTAAGTTTTTTTCTTTTTTTATATCAGATTTTTTGCAATGATTTTTTTTGTTATGTTGTCATCAGTGTTTATCATCCACTATATATATTTCTGCAATCCATCTTCTTACAATGCCATCTTGTCAGATAGCACAATATTATTTCTAAGGGGATACTTGTGAGGACATCCATAAGGACTGGCTTTATAAAGCAGTCCCTGGGCTCCCATAGGACATGCAAAGGAATCCTATGCAACCTGAGAGAAATCTTGAAATTCTGTAGGAGCAAGTCCTGAAAGGAAAACGTGTCTGGTGAATTTGAAGAGTTTCTGTGAGTTTCCTACAATTCAGCATGAACCATCAGACTTTAGTGAGGTAATCAGACCCCCAGATGAACTACTACCAGCAGTACTATATTCTTACGGTCTTTCTACAAGTATCAGAGGCAATATGAGTAAATCAACTACAGAAGCAGAGAAAGTCTTTTAAATTAGTATCCCTTGAAGATCAAGGATAAGAAACATTGGCACAGAGGGATCATTGTCTATTGTACCTTACCCTTACAAAAATTTTATTGGAAAAAGACAGATGTTGGAGGGAAAGTTAAAAGCAAAAAAAAAAGAGACTTAAGGACTGTTTGACTTGGATTGATATTTCTGGTATTCTCATGTCAAGACTCTCATCACTATCCGGAAACTTTCTGAAATTATTAGAGTGACCTAACACCTTCTACAAGACTAAAGTCCTCTGCATCTAAAAAGAACTCTGAAGAGCTCTACTCACTTCTTTTCATTCCTTTTTTTTTTTTTCTTTCCGTGTTTTTGCCCAAGAGAAACTAAATACTTAGCCTTTCAATCATATTGAGATCTTTACATCTCAACCTCAGAATGACTGGCACATTTTTTCTTAATACTATTCAGCAACTTCAGAATTGCTGAAAAATTTTGGACTTACGATGCAGAAAATTAATTTCTTGTATTTATTCAAGTAACAAGGGTAACAAGCACCACATGATACATCATGATCCACTTCTGGCAGGGCAGCACATTCTCCAGGCACAAAGGAGAGGGCTGGCCAGGCTGCTCGGCACACTGCCATCAACAACCAGCTGTGAAAGGGGGGAACTTCAGGAGATGGGATGGTCTAAATGATGCACAGGGCAAATGTTTCTGTGTGCAGAACTTTAAGAACATTAGTTCATTGTGTCAGCTGAACAAATTACTTAATTTCTTTTGTTTTCCCATCTGTAGACAAAAACATTCCTCCTTCTTCTCAGAGYGTGGGAGAGAATATTGATTGCCCTCAAAATTTAAATCACAAGTTTATAAAAGGTAATTAATTCTGTGAGTATAGACAGTATGGAGTAAAATGACACCATAAATTTCTATAAGATTCTTAATTATTGTTGCAATACAAGTTCATTCTTCTAAAGTAGTAACAGGGGAAACTGAGAAATTCCATTAATATACCAGTGAATAAATTTGCACGAAAAGAGTTTTCTGAGAAAAATTTTTCTTCAAGAAAAAGTATATTGTCATAATTTCAATTTGCAATGGTAACTTTTAACATTCATTACAAATATTAGTAATTAAAAATAATTTTCATTTAGTAAAATATCCAAAGCAAAAGGAGCAAAGGCTTAATTTGTTTAAAGATCTACTTACAGTTTTAATGAAGATACACTGGATTGCTGTACGCCCAGGTTATTTTTCAACATAAAGATTAAAACAGATGAAGTGCAGAACACGCAATGAGGGATTGGTACATCTACAAGTGAATAGAGTGATTTTTAAAAACCAGTATTTTCTTCCAGATTTTCCTACTTAGGTAATTTTTCACGCTAAGCTTAGTTGTTAATGCAGAACAATAGATTCCACAGTAATGTAATGGCTAAGTCTACCACATTTCTAAAGAAAGAACTATTTTTTGCAGCCTGTAATGAATAATTGCTTTGTATTTATCAATAAAAATAGCAATTCGTAAATGCCTATTTGCCAAGTTACTCTTAAAAATGTGGTATTTTCTTCAAATCACATTAATCCAAGCCTTAAATTGTTTTACAAATCGTTTTTACATCTGTTGTTGATATGAAAYGTGAAGACTTTTCACATTGGCACAACAGCAGAAAAAGCCCATACAACATAGTGGTATTTCTAAACATTTGCTTTAAATTATGGGTCTATGCTTTATTTTGCTTTAGTATCCCATCTAGTTCTCAGTAGACATTAGTTTAATGCTTCAATTCCTTTTTGGATAGAGCAACACACTTGGTGATCACCTCCATAATTCTAAGCACATGTTTTTCCTCTCTGGCATAAGTAACAGTGTTTATATTGTTATGTTAGCACGCATTTAAGAACACACTCCCCAGTCACCCATATCTCCTAGCAAAAGACAATATAGGCAATTGCCCTTAGACTGGTGCTGGTCAAATGACTCTCCATGCCAAGCAGCTCAGCCCAAGGAGCAAACAGCCTTAAAGTCAAGATCCACTTTCCCAGGCAGTGGCCATGCAGCTGGTTCCAGCCATCCTGACACAGCAACCCTCTGGACAAGCTCCCCAAAAGGCAGAGCAAACAAATGTCAAACTGTTCAAACGCACTCAAACTCCCTATTTTCCTGTGTGCCAGTCTGGAAAAGGGCCTCTGCTACAAATGTACTACCATTCTGTGAAGGAATTTTTATGCCAAGTGCCTGCTTCTTAAAGAAAACGCTATTTTTTTGTGCTATTGGTGTTGCTGTCTCTGAAAATATAAGTAATTAGTTTAAGCTTTCACTTGGTGAATACTAACTTAGGCACCTTGCAATTTGTTTAAGGTACAATGCTCTTAATGATTTTATCAAACCTCAAAGAAATGTGATACACTTCAATCTTTCAAGAGTATTTACTTATTTTTTAGTATTTTTCTAAGTGTAAACTAGGCCACAATATCTTCTTCTTCAAATAATTGACTCTTACATAGTTATTTTTTCCTAATAAGGGTGAAAGGGTTCCAGGATATCTTGCCAAGAAATAACRGTATGGTAATGGTGTGGTTTGAGCAGCAGCAGAATGGCAATCCTGAACTTAGGTAAACCCAAATTAGCGAGATCTGAATATAGATAGTCTGGGCTTCTTCCCTTGGTAATTCAGGTTTACAACCTAAAATGGAGTAGGCCAAGCATTACTACTGAAAATGAAGTATTAAAAACAACTGCCCGTGGGAATGATCAGCTACTACTTTTTCAGCAAGTGTTCTTGTGTATCTGTTCACAGTCCCTCACAATTGCACCAGCAGATGATACCATCTGCATTTTAGACAACTCTGCTTGGAAACAGATGCAGGAAATGGACTGACCACTAAACACTCCACTTAGTTTCAGATGGATGTGTTTTTGAAGTGTCATAATAATTTATGTAAAAAAAAATGTGCAAATGAAATTCCCTCAAGGCTCAGAAGGAACAGACTCAGTCTCTTCATAAATGTATCCTTTTCATCAGTATTTTGGGGAAATTTTTGGTGCTATTCCAACAAATAAAAATATCATTTTAATATTATTATCATATTATCCTTTCACCATGACAAACAGGTTATATATAGGAGAATAAACATTATTATTATCTTATGATCCTTTCACCATGACAAGCAGATTAGGTATAGGAGAATAGGAGGAAAAAAAAAAAAAAGAAAAAGATCATCACCCAAGTGCTGTATGTATCACTGACATGGGGCAAGCTGATCATGCCTCATTAAGTTAAGGGTCTCTAACAATAATTGTGTGCATATGATCAATCATTTTGGATTTCTCATCAGCAGCTAGAAAGACTGAACTAAAGATTAAAAGAAAGATTAAGCTAAACACTGAAACCATGCACTATAACAAAATAAAAAAAAAAAAAACACTGCTGCTATCCCTTCTTCAACATTTCTCTACCATTATTATGAATTTTTTTTTGCAAGTGTCTCAGTATCTGAATGCAATTTGGTGACTGTATTCACTGAAAAGTATTAAAAAAAAGCTTATCCAAAATTTGCCATGTGGTACTTCAGTCCTRCAACATATGCAATATACTAGGGGGTTAATTAAAGTCACATCTTCCCCTGTTTCCATTGGAAAATTATTACACTAGCTAATAAAACTTACCGGTTATGAGGCTGTATGAACTTATAAACCTTATTATTTTTAAGGGCCTGTTCAGCTTATGCAGCTGTCTGAACACTGTTTGCATTTGCTATTCACATTAGGCACAGGAATTACACCTTATATTAGACAGAAGCAGCTGGGATGACTAATCCRTGTTGTTTTGTCGCACACCTCCACAACTACTGGGGAAAAAAACACTTCTGGTCTAAAATAATGTGCTGCCTGAGCTTAGGGTCAGAAAAATTTATCCAAGACTCTTCACCTGAGCCCAAAATACTCAACTTGACTATTCACTATGGGACACTGAGTTATTCGTATTACTGTGGGTGGCAAATCTGCCAAAATCATAATAAATTTCATTTGTATGTATTACAAAAATCTTTCAGGGTTTTGTGGAAAAAAATATTTATCCTGAAAAGAAAAAAATATATATGTGAAGTGCAAACTTTTTGTGAATCATACTTGCCAGCCACATTAAATCCTGCCAATAACACTAGTTTAACCACAAAAGATAAACTGTTGAATGATGATTTCTTATCAAAACTCAATCAGAAAAAGAAAACACTTCATCAATGGAGAAATGAGAACTTGCAGATTTTCTAGCATATTTTTTTTCTTTTTCTCCCCCAAGAACACACAGCTTGAGTGCTACTCTGTGTAGAAAAGGTTGCAGAAAACACACTTTTGCAGSAAATCAGCACGTCTCTTTTAGATGCCTAATGCTGTTTCCATTTGTGCTCTGTAATACTGCTTGTGGCTAGGGACCCAAAACTGGAAAGAATTTCTTGATGTCTTCTGTCAGAAGTGGCCACGTCATAAATTCCTTACATACATATAGTCATGGCTATTTAGGAATATACTTAGATTGCGTGATAACAGAGATATTACTCCTATTAACATCTAAGAAAGAACGGCAATAATATCAAATTCATCCTGAATTGAACTGGGGTGGGTAAACTTCAAGAGCATATTTTAGTGAAGCTACTACCTTCCTGGAATCCTTCCTGAAAGATTTGCTAACGTTTGCACTGCCAAACAAGACCACTAATACAACTGTATCACTATGGGACTTTTTCTGAGTTGTATTATAAATCCATTCTCGGGTGTCCACTTTGATGCTCCTAAAGCCTTAATTCTCAGCACTAACAAGCATCAACAGTCAGTTGCTGCTGCTGGAATTTAGCTGCAAAAATCACGGTACAAGGATGAAAGAACTTGGATTACAAACTGGCTGCCCTAGTTTTCAGTACTGAGGTCCACAAAAAGCAGAACTCCAGGTGTCCTAAATTTTGAAAGATAAATTTAGTTTCGGCTTGAAACCAAAGCTTTAGACCAAAACTTGAAAATTTCTCACAAAGTGAGATTTGAAGAAAAGCCTATTAGGATTTGAAAAGCTCTCCCCTGCTATCATCCAGGCAGTTAATCATGCTAATAATGAGTTAGTCATTATGTAGTGGGACATAATACTGTGCCTTTCACAAAACAACTCTGTCTATACTGAAACAGGTCTTCTGTGGATTTGTATCTGAGTTTGAGCAATCAAGTATCAGAGTTAAGAAAAGAAACAAATCCATCCAGTATCAATGCTGTATATTTCTTCCTGGATCCACCTTTGTTTTACTAGGCTCTTTGCTCTGTTGTTAGTATCGACTTTTTTTTTTTTGCCAACTTTTTACTTTTTTCTATTTTAACGCAAGAAGGACCCTTCAAACCCCACTGAACCACAGCTGCAGGTGGAATGGCACTTACCCAACATGTACCCTTTTGGACTGCTCCTTGCAGTACATTCTTCAGCCCTACAATATGTGCAGTATACTGGAGGGTCAATTAACTCACATCATCCCCTATTTCCTTTGGAAAATTATTATGCTGCTAATAAACCTTGTATTTATGAGGCTATATGAACTTATAAACCTTGCAGCATTTTTATGTGTATGCGTGGCTTTCTCAGTTGTTTCAACACTTCTTACCTTAGCCACTCTTTCTCCCTGTGAACTCATGCCACAAAATAGGAACTATGTGACTGAAAGTCTATCAGGTATATGAGCATTTTTGCCTTCTRTTAGTAATTAAAGGGCTGGTTTTTTCTTCTCCCCCTTTTTGTGCTAAATGGAGCTATTCTGCTGGAGGCTGAGGGCTGGACAGCTTGGTGTTTAACATGCTCTGACTTACTCTTTGATATTCAGGTGAGCCACTTAAACACCTAGTGATTTAATTTTACCAACCGTATAACAGAAATAACAGCGATCATCTACATTATGATGTCTTCAAATGTTCCTATGAAAATACCATATAAAGGCATACTGTCATTATTTACTGCAAACTTTTGAAGTTTCACAAAGAAAATCACCTAGGGCTAGCCTAGAATATGCAGTGAGCTATAGTTACTTTCAGAATAAAGTCTCTCAAAAGATCTGCTGTATAGTATGACAAAGTTCTTACATCTGACTTTCTACAGAATGGCTTATAGTTGCAATTCTTCTTCCTATATCCCACTGGGATGCCCACTCGGTAATGGGATTCAAGCCGTCACTGACAACTGTAAATAGAAGCTGCCATTATGTCACCAACAAAAGGYGCTCAGTGTCACAGTGCCCTTCATCTACGTGATTTCCACCAGTTGTGCAAAGCAGACAAGGTGCAGTATTTTAAAGTGCCTTTGCTCTCCAGACATCTCAGAGTTCAGTTGGGACTACAAAACCTGCTTGTTGTGAGGGATGCGGGAAGTGAAACAATGGCTGCCTTCAGGAGCAGCACAAATGTTCTTGTCATTAATAGATGAGAAAATTCACAGTATATGTGAATGCACAATTCACAATATGTGTGCACCTACACATTTGCACAAAGGTGCTATGTGAACATGCTCAATACTATCCTGCCCAGTGAGAAGTCTGGGGTAATATTTTTTCACCAGGGAATCTATTTTGGATTATTTTGGATACAAGAGATTAATAGCTAAATAATTATCAAGGAAGTTTTCACTATCAGTTATGAAGACTTTAGTCAATGAGAGAGGATAAAAAAAACCACGAAACCCTAGTCCCTGAACCAAAGCATTTTGTTCACAAATGATTGACAAAGCTTGCCAACAACTTCATCTTATTTCTACCACCTAAAAGGATATAGTCAAGTATTCCAACACAGGGCAAGTAAAAATTGCACCATTTCTGTAGAGACCTGATATAATAGTGCAAAATAAAGGATCTCAGGTAAGTGTATCTAAATAAAACAGGAATTGGTCCAGAGTTGTCCACATCACGTTATTCTTCTCCATCTGAAAATATTTGAGAAAAGTGATCTACATCACAAGTGTCTTATGAACAACTGGGTGCTGTAAGGCATCATCCTAAGATTTCTCAGAGATTTTTCTTGAATTGATGATGTGATCTTCTTGGGCACCTAGTCAATAGATATAAATTTACTGGAAAACATGTTTTTGTTTCATGAATTGATTCCTTAACTAATGTGAAGGTACCTGCCACTGTGCATTTTTGAAATGTGGGACTGGTTTTTGTACTACAAATAGCTGAAAAAAGTGTATCCAACACAATGCAAAGCAGAGGTAAAATGAAATTCACTCCACCCAATGCTTTATGGACATTTGGGTGGACACCTGATGGTATATGGACAATTGTCCAAGCATGGACATTTCTGCATGCTAGAAAACTAGTGAATTTTGGGGACTTCAGCTTGAAAATATCTGGAATGACAACTGAAACAAATCCAGCTGCCCCACTTATGTGATATGTAAAGCACTGCATGTGCTGTAGTGCTCTAAAGCACTACATTGGGCTGTGTCTTTTTCCAAGCATTTTTTTTATTTCTCTATTTTTCAAAAACAGATTTCAGAAAACAGACACTTATTATTGTTATCTTTTCTATAAGGAAACCAACATTGGGAGATGTCATTAAAAATTTGCTTAAGTGCTCTTAAAATCAAGTAATACTATATGTCAGTCTGTGAAAGCTACTATTGAGGGACATTAGAATTAACTATATCTCTGCAGCATACTCAAGCTTTTCAACCTCTGGTGGATGACTACAATACAGACATTTATATTATGCTGCTTCAGAAACTACAGAAGCAACATCATGTCAAAGTATAACATAACCAGGCATCATCGGGGCAAAATAGGCYGACTAGTGACAGGGAAGGAACTGGATGTCAAAATCCTTTTATGTTGTAACTACAGCTAGCTAGGAGAAAAAAAAAAAAAGAAAAGCAAACTTTTTTATTTTCTGTGATTTCTGTAAGTAATACATGGTGATGGTTTGCATTAACTTTCTTTCTGGAAGGAATTAAGAAGATAGTTGAAAAATATAGGATAGGAATATCCTATATTTTTGGGGGGTGGGGGTGGAAGGGAGGAGGCAGAATGTGTGTGGAGAGGTTTTGGTGGCCCAGGCCCTCAGGAAAAGAGATAAAGATAGAATTTCTATTGATAAAATGATTGTTTCTTCAATATGTCACACTTGTTGCCAGTCACCTGTCCTGTACTAAATTTTAATCCTTAGAATTTAAGAGTGCAAGACTATGGCACATAATTATTTCTTCTGAAAATGACTCTTCACAGACTAAATAAATACTGGTTTTATGGGCTTTTGGCAAATTCTCTTATCTCTTGCCCCCAGGAGCAGATCTTTTGCTGGCATGTGGTAGCTCTCACATTTCTCTGTTGAAGGGAATCTATTTTAGGTAATTAAGCAGAAATGGAAAGAAATTACTAAATTGAGAAGTTACCTCTGGAGTGCTGTTGCTTACCGAAAGCATGCGAGATCTCAGTGGCCATTCCAGACCGTCTCAGCTTTAGATTGTGCCCGCAGATTTCCCCTTGAGAAAGGAGGTGTACACCTTGTCCAAAAAGAGAGTTTAACAGCAGTTATTTTTCATTCAGCCACACTGACCACCATACTAATGCCCTGCCAGACTAAAATTCAACACATTTAGATTCACAACACAGGCCTATAATTCATATGCTAAAGTCCTACCCAGAGGCAATAGTTTGCAGTTACATTTTTATACAGGTTAGCACTGTACAGCACTGCAATTGGAGGACTTTTGGAAACCAAGAGTTCAGGTGCTATCCTTCTGGCACTCGAGGGGATCAGCTGGCATCATTATAAACCATGCAGCCACCTGTAAAATTAAAAATGCAAAGTAGCAAGATTTGAGTAAGCTCCAACAGAGATCTAAAGGAGGCTCTCAGCTACCATCACAGACTGCCCTTTTTGTACCAGCAGGACACAGATATGTTTAAAAAGATTTGTGTGGCCCACAGAATTTCACTGCTGTAAGATCAGCTTATACCAGTTTAAGTGTTGCTTCTATGGAGTCCCACAGGAATGGCCTGCCAGGGATAGATGGCGTGTGGGAAATTATGCCTGCAGCAAAGGGGCTTTAAACCAGAGCACCTTGGCTGTGCTGTAACAGGGTAATTTGGTACTTTCCCACATGATCAGCCAACTCTCCTGGCCAGCACGAGAGATATGTAGCAGAAACATCTTTCTCTTAAAGGATTACTCCTAGCTCTGGAGAGGTCTGTAATTTTTGGCAGGCTTCACACAGGCTGCACAAAGGGAAAAGGAACCTCTTTTCTCCCTCTCCCACACTGCAGCAAGGCAAGGCCCAGTAATAACGCAGCTCTTAATGAAGAAGCACAGATGTACCCTGTAGGCACTTAAGGACTAAAAAAAAGAAAAAGAAACAAAATGTTCCTGTGTGTTTCATAAAGGGCATATAACCATAATGCAACTTACTATCCCAGATATAAAATGAAATATTTTAAAAAGTATTGAATCCTTTGTGAATTTTCTCAGTGGATCGGCATGAAGCTATTTAGCCCAGATGTTTGTATAATTCTGATGCATTAGGAGATGCATGGTATTGTGGCCAAGTGTTAACATACTGAACTATAATGTAAAACATGTAAAGACACTGGCTTCCAAAGTTTTTAGAAGTTTCCACTGTAACCACTCTGCTTCCCTATGCAGCTATATATTCTTTAGTATGAGCACTTTGAGTGCACATGAAAAAAGAATAAACAGCTCCCCATCAAAACCTAATTCTGTGTGATCTCCGGAAGAACACAAGGGCCAACTAAAGACTGACATAAAGTCTTTCAGAAATGAGAACTTCAGCTCTGAACAGCAAAATCCATACTACAAGCAAATGCAAGGCCAACAAGCCACAGCTGGATACCACATGAGCAGGTGAAAAAGCGATGGTGAGATACTTGATGACAATTTGGTGTCCATAATATAGAGTGAGTCACTGCATGATTCTCATGTGCATCTGTAATGGATTTGGGGAATTGTAGAGGTAGTTTTAAAGATATTTAAGCAGGTGCAATATCTATTGAAGAAACAGTAATGGGAATATGAAGTAGCACAGAAAAGGTAATGGCATGTGCTCAGGACGAAAGATAAGAGTGCAAAGAAATAAACTGGCACTCTCCACAGCAGAATAATGCAATGGAATACCCTGCACTGACTGTCAGTTTAGAAAAATATGTGTAGCTATAATTATCCAGAAGAGTTTAAAAATATCAAAGCTCATAATCTGCATGATTTACCTGCCAGGACATGAAGCAAGAGTTCTGTGTTTCTTCAAGGCCTKGTTAACATAAAAGCACAATCACAATTCTAAATTAATCATAATTAAATCCTATTACAGCTTTGAACTTGCAGTTGGCAAGTTTTAATTGGGATACTTGCTAGAGTACACCTTACATCTCAAATAGAAAACCTGCATTCGGTGGTGGGAAAATTTCAGTTAGTTTGATTGAATTCTGTATTTTTGTTTTTTTTCTTTTTGAAACAAAAGATCACTGATATTTCAATTCAGTCTGGAGTTTGAAGCGTAGGCTGTAAGCAGCGTAGTGGTGTAACCTACCATGGACTATCACATCAATTGCTGACACACTGATTATCCTCTGTAGTAAAGTAGGCCTTGGAGAGCTTGCTTCCCTTCTAAGAAGATAAATGGTAACCAAATTTCCTGTACGCCATTTGCCAATTATTTTGGTTTTTTTTTTCCCTGTGTCTTGTCCTTAACAACAACTTGTTCTTAAACTATGCTTCCCAGCATAACTCTTTCAATTCGCATTTTTGGTTATTGCTTTTATTTAAAAAAAAAAACAAAAAACATTGTGGGAATTTCAATTAGTTAACTGAGAAATCCCTGTATTTTAAAAAAATGAGTTTGTAAAGCCATAGCAGGTGGCAAAATGTGTCCTCCCATATTAGAGAGTCTAATCCCAAACCCTGCATTATTCACATATAATTTAAACCATTCTGTACTTTCCAAGTTGGATACAGTCCTTGGTAACTGTTGAACAAATGCTGATGACAACTATAACCGCTAGATAGCTCTCTTCTCTTTACCAACAAAAGAATTATAATGCACTTATGAAAAAAGTCAAACATTCAGCATGCAGCAGAGTTCTACTCTGTTTCTACATTGCTGCTCTATAACTTAAAAGCTGTTTGCTTTGTCCATTTCATCTTTATTATTTGCTAGATCAAAGGTTAAAGAAAGACAGCAAGCATTACACATTCTTTTATGTAATGACAATTTGAAAGACAAACATGATAGTTAAAATAAGCATAATCTTAAACTATTTCTTTAACTAAAAAAAATGCTGTCAAATAGCCATTAGTGTCATGTTTATTTGTGATCTCAAAATTCCCAGATAGATAATGACCTGGATAGCATAATAATTATTTCTCGCTTTAAATAACTCTTAAATGGATTTTGGAAGTTGTGACAAGAACAGTCAGAATGTAAAATCACTAGGAATAAAATAGATATTAGCTGTGGATTTACTCACTTCCTTCTTGATCTCTTCTTGTGTTTTACAATCTTTAATAAAGAAGTCCTTAAATATCTCTTTCCTAAACACAAAAGCTCTATAGGAAAGAATGCCAAAAGTCATGGCCTGAGGCCACAGAACTTGAGTTCTTTTGAGAACTCACTGTGCAGAAAACACAAGAAAACTACTCATTCAGCAAAGGCTACCTAGTATGAGGTCTGGAAATTCTGGCCATTTTCTTAAATGTGAGTAGTTCTTGTTCTTGAAAATTAGCTGAAATGTGCTTTGGGAATGGGATTGACTCAATTCTTGCAATTTATCCATGGATAACAAATCCAACATCTAATTATTTCATGTAGAAAGGTCATGCCTCTTTTTAAACTCCCAGTTTCAAAGAAAAGTAGTGAAATGACAACTTAAAAATCGCAACCGCTGAAGTATCTCAATCCTCTTCCTCTGCAGATATTGTCTCTCTCCATACAAATAACAGAATGTAAGGATCTTGTCAGAAATTGTCACTTCTGTTGTCCAGTTCTGCACTTCATTTTACAGAATTACTCCTTTCCTGTATAATTTTCACTAATGCTTAACTAGTATCCAAATGGCCAAGACAGTCCACTTTGTTTAAACAACTTTAAGTTTTCTCTAGAATCCAATTGTTCTAGCAAAAACCCTTTTCCTCAGATATAGCCTAAACTTTTCTCTGCTAGTTTTATATGTAAAATACTAAGCCTAAGGAAATAGCTCATTTCTGATTTCATATAGTGACAGAACAAGGGTATAGCAAATTAACTGCAAAGAATAAACAACTCCAACAGCTAAACTGAGAAGCTAATTCACTGATATTTGTAGAATATATATCTTGAAAGTACTGGAATCATCACAAACAATAGACTCTTCTATTGTATATGCACACCTTGTATCAAAACTTATTTTCCCTCATAAGAAATGTAACAAAATTTAATATAACCCAAAATATACTTACATCTGAGGCCAATATTATCTGCAGGCATTAAAGCTCCTGTCTTGCTGATCAGCAGGCCTGTAGATTGATAAGTACATAACTGATCATCCTTCTTTTCACTTTCTTCCATTTAAAAATCACATATCTATGGATTTTGTACATTGTTTCTTGAAATAAAATTTACTTAGACTTTACTTGGGTCTTAAGAGCACAAATTTACTGCTGAGCAGTAAATTGCACAGTAAATATTTGAGCAGTAAATAGTACAAATTTACTGTGAGTATTCACAATACTTATTGCTTTGCTCATAAAAATGAAACATAGAAATGATATCACTAACTTTTGTATAAAAAAGGACTCTCCAATGCATACAAAGAGTGGCATTTCTCTTATGGAAAAAAAAAAAAAGAAGAGAAAAAACTGGGAATAACTGCAGTCACCCACTCACAGTGTACTCATATTCATTTTGGTACAGTTGATCCTATCTTGAGGGGAGGTTAGCTCTAGTCTTGTTTAAATGCTTTTTTAGAACTTATTTAACCATATCTGGCTTGCTTTCAAAATGAACAACCGCAGCATTGACCATCTAGAAAGATGTACCCATCAGATTCCACTGCAGATATTTTCCTGTAAACTATCAATCTACTTTTGTCAGTCTCAAAACTTGTGTAGTACCATTTTCATCTTCAGCAAGACAACAGGATCTTTCATTATATATATTTATACATGCATCAGTCATTTTTAGGAGCATCAGGAACTATTTTTTAAGGATTAGCTACAATATTAGGTCAGATCCAAGATCTTTAAAGTTCAAAAATATTATACCACTGTGGCCCTCCAATACATTGTTGCAGTTATTTCTCCCAAATGCTATTAGAGATTTGGGTTATAAAATATTCTGATTAGAAGTGGGAATATATGTCAGAGACACTACAGCTAGCCAGTTTTATTTCTTCAGACATACCAACAGAAAAGGTTGATTTGATATAGCAGCCTCTTCTCATTACAAATACATGCTTGTCATAGAGGTTTCTTACAGTGAAAGATGTACTTGGATAGCAATGCAGCCAGACACTATGTTACGATTTTTCAGGTTTGACATGTCTTCATTTCCTCTTCCTTGCCGCTGTCCTCTCGGGGATTTTGCAGCTCCAGTAGGAGATTGCTCATCTGGAATATAAAATCCAGGCCTGATCATTCTTCCATTACAGCTCTTCTTCATATCATTATTATGTGCTAGCTACTGTGTCAGTTTTTGTCCCACCTTTCCAAGATGTCTTTCTTGCCTCCTCCAAAACTTAAAGTGCAACAAATTAGTTTTGTTTCTTGCTCAGCATCTAATCATATCCTTCCCCCTTCAAACAGGCTTACCAGATGCTCATCTGCTATCACATAAAAATCTGCCTACTTCAAAACCTGACACAGCTCTTTCCCCTCCATTCATCTATATTGCCATGGTTTGTACTACCCTGCCCCTTCCAATCCATCACTGAGTTTATTCTTGTCTATCTGTGTCAAATTGTCCACTCCATGTCTCACTGCATGTGTCTTTCCCCACACAGAACTCATGCAAGCCTCCGCCATATGACTAGCAGTGACTAAAATGGGTATGTAATGCATATGTATGTCTGCAAGCCTATTAATTCTGGTCTCACCAAATGTACGACTTTGCGTCCAAAGCACAATTTGACTTTGTAAAGCCTTTAGTAATTATTTTGGTGAAAAGTGAAAGTGTCAACAAAGGGCAAATTTCATATCAATTCTAAAAAGTGTAAAAAAGAAGGAGCCAGGGAACTGCAGAGTTTGACAACCATCTGTCAAGAACTGTCTAACTGTCTGCATTGAACTAATAGACTAACTGTCTGCATTGACTAGATGACCACTCAAAAATCTTAGCCCTGCATCTCATTCTCCTTAGAAAAATCTGCCCCTGTTTTGTGGTGGAAGACAAGTTAGATAACCATGAGTAGAACAATGAAAGTCAGAGTATCTAGAAAAAGTCATAGACGCACTGACTGATATCTATCTCTGTGCAAAGGGGAAGGACTTGTGTAAGCTAATGTAAGGTCACACATCTATCTTCAAAAGTTTGAGTGAGACTTTATACATAACCTGTAAAAAATTCTGTAGCCACATGAAAGAGAGAGATTAAGGCCTTCATCCAGTTCTGAAGAGCTCTTGAAGCTCACTAGGTGTAACTTGTCATCCGAGAATGTAAAGAAAGGTCACATTGACAAAAAAGAGTACAAGATCCTTACCATATACTTGGTCTATCAATGTCTTGCATGAAAACTCCCATTCTCTAGACTGCCAGGTTCTATGGGATTAATGGAAAATTTGTAGTAAGTTAAACTGGACTCCAGTGTTATGTATCTGAGTAGCATTAAAAAGCATAGATAAGGCTGAATGCAGCACAGTGCCACACTAAATGACAGAGGTAAATCTCCATGCTATATGGATTGAGGTAAGAGGAAAAAAAACTTCAGTTCTGTATAGTTCTGCAGATTTTCTGTCTTTTTGTCTTTTGTGAATAACAGTATTTTGAGTATTACAGCTGTTTCTTAAGAAAACAGGTAAGTCAAAGTAGACACATTTGTTCATAGTTAAATATTTGAAAGGTTAATTTCTGTGATGTGTCTGTCCTTTTCTCATTCAATATCTTGTGGCAATCAAACTCCAGTGTCTCACATCACAAAGTTTTACAACATTTTCAGGACAGCTGTGATTGACATATGAATTTCTCATCACAGGAGGTGTAAGAAAGCTCATTTGCTCTAATTTGTCATCTGAGAATGTGAAAATAGGTCACATTAATAAAAGAAAGTGTGAGATTCTTATCACGTGTTTTGTCAGCCAGTGACTTGCATGAAAGCTCTATAAACGCAATGTGAGTATATCCAGATATAGACTATGGGGCAACAGAACTGCAGCTATCAATTATTTAAGGAAAGTCTGCCTGGAGACAGCCATGCCAAGCACTTGAATTCACTTTAATGGAGAAAGTGGACACATATGCTTGGGGACTTCAAATCCTTTATGAGTAACGCTCACTTATGATATATGAGCAGAGAGCAAACTTTAAGAAAGATTGTATTAAGTATGTGATATCTAGAGGAGCACATAGTTTAACCAGCTTTGCTTAGCATGGCTGTGTTGAGACAGTTATCATTTAGCAATGCTTAAAATTCATATTTTGGTTTGTTGTTGCACAGATGAGAAGTCAGGAATTTCAAGTGATCTGGCATAAACAAACATTTCCATATCACAGCTGCTTACTTTAATAGTACTTACATTAGACGGCTCAACGAAAAATATAAGTGAATAATGCTGCACGCTGAAAAAGTATTCCTTCCAACAAACTGATTAACTAGAAAGYCTTCACCACCACTTCTTGGAATCATTCCCAGGAAAATCTCTTGTGTTCCTGCTGTTCCTCATCCTAGATAAATGAATACAAAACATTAGTCAAATATGGAGAAAGTTGTTTTCAACAACTGATAGGAAGCATTTTGATAATACTGTGCTTGGTGTATAAATAAACCTATCTCAACACTTACACAGACGACACCATTTCTCATGCTATATTTGCTCTTAACAGTACTTCAAAAACCCCTATTTATTTGTCAAGCCCAGCAGAAAACATAATACTGCAAAAGACTTTAAATTCATTTGTATTACTTTTTTCTTTACCAAAATAAATTACTTTGCACCTTGAATTTTATGGCAGAAAAGAATTCAGTTTTGAGTAAACAGAGTTTGAAAACATTCAGATCAATTGACACTTCCTTGCTTTGACAGAATCTAAATCTTCTGAGTTTCTGTTTCATTGGGTATTATACAAGTTACCTGGAAGCAAAGAATACATTGACATTTGCTCTGAAACGCAGTCAAAATAAGCCAAAGCAATGAGTAACAGAGGAGAAAAATATTAAAAAAATCAGACAAAGGAAGCATCATGCATACAGTAAAACTATAACTTAAAAAGTAGGATAAAGCTGCAAAAGATGGAATGAGAAAAAAGGAATTCATAGACGTGAAAGAGGAAAGACTAGAGAAAAGAGGAAAAAATAAAAGTGAGTGCTTAGAAGCAAAAAATGAGGTCTGGCAATCTGTAAGCAGAAAGCCTGGCAGGAGAGAAGCAGAAAATTTGGCAGAAGAACTTGAAAGAAATGCCCCAGAGGGAATGAGTTGGGAGGAGTGGAAGGGAGGGGAAGAGCAAAAGAGATGAATTTCAGTTGTGCCTAACCAAACTCTCAAAACCCTCCCAGCCACATGTGCCGTGATGGCTAGCATGCGATGCGGATAAATATAACTCCCTTAACTTTGCCTGGGCAACATTTGGTTTGTGGGATGAAAACATTTGCAGTTCTTGAAGGAGAAACTAAATTGAGTTAGAATATGAGGGTTTTATTATGATTATGTCCCTAATTTTAGAGTTGTAACAATGGTCTAGGCTWGCATGATGCTCTTGCTCTTGTTCCAGTACAATTATCACTGTCCTTTTTTACCGCTTCCCGCCCTTCTATCCATCACTATCATGACCAGAGCAGCCAGATGTCGGCTCCCTGACATGTAATTAACTCATTCCATGCTCTGGACTGTCAGATGCTTTCTTACATTGAATGACAGAGYGGGTACTTGGTTATGCTAAAATGCACAGCAGCAAAATTGCTCTGTAATGGGGCCTCAGAAGWGAAAATGGAAAAAAGATATAGTGATATTATAAGGTTAGGTTCTTTTGTTAAAGCATTTGGAAAATACAAATCCCAAACAGCATAAAATGCATGTAAGCATGATCAAGCTAAATTATTAGGGATTAGTCTTTGTGATTCTAGTACTACTTAGCTCAATATGGTCCTCCATAGACATAGTGAAATACCTAAAATGAAAGAGCTACAGTGGTAGTTGATCTTTCCCCAAACATGCGAGGACTGTTTCTATTGTTGTGCTACATTCCTCTTGCTGCTGTTCCTGTTAGGTTACCAGTCCTGCGCTCAGTGAAACCTCAGCTCAAAATGTACTTTTCCTGCTCTGCCTGCAAAGTTTCATGGATTATCCTGTTAACTTCTTGAGAAGCATTCTCCACTTGTGTTGGACTGTGATGTTGGACTGTGAAGCATTGCATGGATGCTTTTGGAAGATTTTATTGATAACAGTACTTCTTCCTCATGTGCAGTTCAGTAGCCATTCTCTCTGCAATCTTAGGATATGCTGCTTTTCTTAACCAAAGTGTAATGGAGGAAATTACATCTGCCTCTGTGTTTACAGTTTGCTAAGGCTCATAAAAACATAGATGCATTATGGACGGAACATTCCTGAAACTGTACGAGAAAGATCTGTTTGCTTCCTGGCTCCTCTTCAGCACTCAATGGTTAACAGGACCAGGCTGCCTGCAGTGAACACAGGAGATATTAACAGAGCTCTTGGCCACGTACCACAAGAGCTTACGCCCAATCTGATTCTAGAAATGTGCTGTGTTTTGTAGGAAAGTGGGGAAGAAATATTACAGTAAAGTCTTATTTGGCTGCTTTTAGTAAAGCTGACAAGCTGTTGTAGGCTGAGTGAATGGAGGCTGAATAAGTTGGCAAGAAAAGAACACTGTTCTTCGAGCTTGATTCTGTCGCCAAGTCTGATGGGTAGCAAAACATACCGTATAGCCTCTAAGTTAGAATAAAACTCATAAAATGAAAAAAAAATACAGCATGCAGTCATCAAATCTACATTCAGGACTGGCTGCATAATCAAAGGAAAATTACTTCATTGGGCACACAGCCCAATAACGAGCTGGAAAGAGAGAGACTTCTATTTCTTGGATTTAATTGTAGGCAACAAGGATGACATCTCTAACCCCACAAAGCTCATGTTTTTTGAGCAGTTAATTATGACCTTTTTATTTACCACAGTCCTGCAAATGTAACAACACAAAGCAAATCCAGAAAACMAATAATCCTGGCATCATGGAAAAGTTGCACATTCAAGGAGGAAGAGTTTTTCTGATTTTAAACATAACTAATGTTTTGCATTTGCAGAATTCTTTTCCAGACCGCAATGTCTGCACAAGTTCAGCATGGATCAGAATTTTAACCTATTATTTTATGAATGTTGCTTAACTTTCACTGCATTAGAATGTCTTAGGCTGAATTTGACCCCTTGGCTGAGGCAATATCATGAAGTAGACATGCTCYTTATGAATGCCCACTGGACACAACTTTCTTTTAGAAGTCCCTCAGACCTGATTTTCCCTTGGACGAAAATAGGCACATAGGCAGAGGAGATGCCAAGCTTCCCCAGTTTGTCCCAGCAGATCCTAGCAGTTTGCTCAGTCTGGATAAMGAGCTCTGGACAAACATACCGCAGAGAACACTTGTCCCACAGCATAAATGAGGACAAAACAACAGTTTTCTAAACTTGAAAGTACAGAATGCTAGAAGATGACCTCAAGCAATCCACTAAGTCCATCACCAAGCACTGAGGCGGGACAAAAATTCCATCCAAAATCCTGGGCAATGCTTGCCTATCTAGATTTTAATAATCTCCAAAGCGTGAGCACCCAGAGCCACCTTGAGTAGTTGTGTGTTTCAGGATATCGGCTCTTCCTGGAATCAAAAGATCTTTGCAGCACAACATTCCCGGCTACTTCCTGTTCCATCCTTAGGGAGCAGGCAGAATCAGTGAGCACCTTCCTTTTAACATGCAACATTTTCAAAACAGAAAACTTGTACTTACTCTTCTACAAAACAAATCAAAATCCTTCTGTCTCTCTAATCTCACAGTGCCTTGACACTCTCCTCTGAACTTGTTTATTTTGAATATTTTTAAATGCTACACCCCCGCTAAGCTTTTACACTACAGAGGACATTTACATGGTCTAAGAAACARTCTATCTACCAACATACTCCAGAATGAAATCTACTGTTTTTGCAACAGCATCACACTGTTCACTCATTTTTGTGACCCATTAAATCTCCATTTCCATACTTTTCTACAGCATTATTCCCTGCACAGGCAGTCCTYATTTTACACTTTTATGTTAGGTTTCTCCTTCAGCACCATTGTAACTTATACTTGTGCTTTGTATTTCATATTTATCACCATTTCACCAGCCTATCTAAAGTCTATATTTTCATACTCTGAGTTGTTCCAAACCTTGTCCTATCTTGATTTTCTCTACAAATGTTTTATACCAGCCTTTTTCACCAGCCATACTCCAAGTAATTAAGGCATATAYTTAAGAGAAGTACCTTTAAAATCTGCCTTAGATTCCCACCTGTAAAGCCATCTCAGTTAACATCTAGCAATTCACAATTGTTCTTTGAGCACATTGTCTCACTCAGTTGTGCATTCATTATGGTTTAGAGGATGAAACATTCCTATTTTGCTAGTAAGACTATTAAAGGGGAAATATGTCAAAGTTCTTAGCAGCTAAGTTAGAGCAACTTGACCCAGTTCATATAAAATGTAAGATATCTGCATCACRGTTGTATGCTCTTGTTACCACAGTGTATTCAGTTAGACCTTAAAAATTTTACAGATATCTAAGTAGGTGCATCTAGCACTGGCACAGAGGCAATGCACTGGACCACACAGATTATAGGRCTTTGATGTACAAAGAATTGAAGACCTAAATATAACTAGGATGACACTCATATTCCCAAAATAGCAAATTATGAATAGCAATACAAAGCAGTTAATTCTTCAATGCCTATAGTTGCCCAGCTGCTCCTTTTTCTTTCCCCTTAACAGCAGTTCCTTTCTTTGTTGCAAGTCTCCCAAAACTGTATTGGCTGTCCATCAGTTCTTGGGGACAATCATTAAGTTCTCACAGGGACAGCTTCAGTTAATCTTCCAAGTACCCTACATTTCATTGAACTCCTGACAGATTCCGAAATCATCTACCCATTCTTCAATGTGTTTTTCAATATTTTTGTTTGCATTCTTAATTCTTGGTTCTTAAAAGAGGGCTAAGGATTGTATTTATCTTAGCGTGCCAGATGAGCTAAAATGAACTAAAATGAATGTTCACAGCATGTAACTGTTCTTAAAAAATAAAACTCAACGCTGGGACCAAAACAAAACTGATGTATAAAAATATAATCAGTRTTTCTCATTAAGAGATGATAACAAGATTTTTTTTAAATCAGTTTTGTTTTGGTCCCAGCATCGAGTTTTATTTTTTAAATATCAGTTTTATCAGTTTTCTGACAGTCTTCATCTTAATTCTAYATGGCAATTATTCTAGTTGATGAAGATCATTCTGACTCCAAAATATAGTTATTAAATGAAATTAAAGTATGGTTCTAATCAGACAAATGAGCATGTGTTACTTTACCAAACATACAAACTCTAACAAGGAGATAATGACAGGTATGGTGACAAATACAAAGCACTGRTATTTAAAGTTAGTAAAATGGTTTCCTAAGGGTGAAGAGCAATGCTAGGGATGCCATGCTAGGGAATCCATTCTTGCACACGATACAGGTATGTTCAARGACTCTGAATTTAATTTCTTGCATGGCTTTTCCAAAATGACACATGAAGCACAAAGTGTTGTGTGCAAAGAAATCCTGCGGATTAAATACCTGAATACAATTATTACTTTGCATACCAATAACTCACTGATTCCTAGGAAGAAAAAGCAATTTCAGCTTATGCTTGAAGAAACATATGTCCTATGCTTCTTCACATATACAAGAGGAAGTTCACCACAATAATTTGCTCCGCAAAATACATTCCTCACCTCTGTTTCTAATTTTGCATGGGTTGTCTGAGGATGTAACTAAATTCAGATCTTATCTTCCACAAATGAATACAGGTTATACATCAGAAAAAAAGGTAGTGGGGAAGATGGAACAGTTTTTTGTATTATATTAGTGTTAAGGTCCTTCACATCTTACTGGTCTTTTGTGGCATAATGAAGTATATTAATTGCTATGTTTCTTGTTCAGAMGATAGGAGCCTAAGATGAGAAATAACATACAAGAGGACAGGAGACATGTAAATTGTTTCCAGTATTTAAATTCACATTTTTAAATTCAGTAATCTCATTCCCAGAATAATGTACATCTGTATATAGTTTCAGCCTGCATTTTTGGGTCTCTTATTGATATTCAGAGAGAAGGTATAAACAGAGGCACATACAACTATTTGTTTAGATAGCTCAAAAACATGGATACTTCTGTTTACATCTGTATCTGCCATTCAGCACAGATATAAATTTTAGCATGTCACTTAGATATGTCACATTTTTAATTGTACAAGTTGTTTGTGCATAGAAGTATAGATCTTTATTTAAGTATAGATCTTATCTATAAAATCTACAGATTTTTATACTTTGGATAGGATGGGAGGCAAAATAAAAAGGATAATATTCAACACAGATATAGTTTTCAACAAATTTTTCCAGGTTACCTTATCTGTTTACAACTAGCAAAGTATTATATTTGCCATTCTAGTCAGGAATTACTCTATACAGAYAAAGTCTGAAAAAAAGATGGTTAAAGATATCGTTGTTGCTGTTAGTCTCTGATTTGATTCAAATTATAATGGCATTTTTATCATTCTTGTCTCACTGATTTYCAGAAAATGCAATTTAAAAATCCTGCTGTCATAACACCATTTTCATCACAGGCACATTTTCATTTCATCATGGTCACACTGCGCTGTACATTTCAGGAGTTCACATCCATGCCATTTATCATTCAGTATGGGTCACTGTATTCTTCAGCTGAGTGCACTTTGAACCTAGTGGGGATTTTATTGCTGCAGCCATATTTTAAGACAGGCTCAAGAGATGCCTGATTTTTAATTTATAAATTTATCTATATGGTCGACAACACAATCATAAGACTCGTATTTTCACTTTCTGAATGCAACAACTATCAGATGTAGAGTTGAAGATGAAGACAGTTTAGAGATGCAACACACCCTCTTAGTGCTAACTGCAACACAAACTTCACAAAAACTGTATGTTTTTATAAGCAGCAGTGATTTACCCTGTCACTGTACTAAATTATTCTGTAAATACAGTGTTTCACAAGACCAGAATTCTTTGTAAATATATTACTTGGACAGAATCTTTTCCCTCAACAGTGCCTTAGAATAGCTAAATATAGATGCCTAAACTGAAGCCCAACCATGAACTGCAAGTGTAATACAAACTTGTTTTATAGACAGCAACATTATCTGCTCAAGAATGCAGGGTACTTCTCTACAAACATTCATCATATTCCTAATTAGCAGTATGTCAAAGTAAGTTGGGAACAAGGACATTGTTGAATTAAAATAAGAAGAAAACTTACCCAAAGTACAAACTTTTTCTTGAGATTTCAAAAGTCTAGCTGACCAGCAACACCTACACCCTTTCAACCTTGCTGTTCCTGGATGGCTAGTAATGAGCCATTTCCCAAGCTGCAACATTAAGTAGATCTCCTGAAGAAATTCTCTAGGGTCTTGATATGGTGGGATATCCCAACTCTCTTTCTCCCCTGAGCTGTCCTCTTCTACCAGTTCTAGTGTCAGAAAGAAGCATGCAATTTAAGCAACTTCTATAGACTTTCATTCMACAGTAGGGTTCACTCTCACTTTATACGGTACACAAAAACAATCCTTTGGAGATTTTTGTTTCAGTGCCACTGCTTCAATATTTACCTCTGCTTTTATGATGAKGAGCAGATGACCTTTTCTTATCCATAAAGGTCAGGTATCATTCATCACTTGTGGGGGCACTGCAGCCTCTTACTGGCCTAAACCAGATGCTAATCTCAGATGAAGATCATTATCTTCAAAGTTCATGTTTTAATGGAGAATTTTCACTATTTCACTCCTGGGAACAAAAAAAAAAAGGCTGAAATTGCAAATTCCTAATTCACAGGAGAGTTGAAACAAAACCTTCTTCAACACTTTCCTGCCAGAAGACCCTTTCACCACAATTTCACATCATTTCTCTTCCCACATACCTCTCTTTTCTTCACTTACACTTACTCTTGGGAATCTTCCAGAAGAGGGAATCAGCAATGAGACAGTGCAACCTATACTCCTTTCTCTTAGGGACAGAWAATCAAAGATGCTGTGAAGACTTAAGGCTAAATTTGTAAAGTCCACCTGACTTGCTGTCACTGGAGGGTCAGCTTTGGCAACATAATTTGGATGATTTGTTATTCCAATAAGCTCTTCTAATCACCTTTAGGGTGATTATATGATGGCATAAGGTGCAAAATACCAGAGAGGAGCCCAGAATAACTTACACATGCAAATGTGAGACTAGAAAAGGCTACCACTCAAGGCAAGCAGTGAGACAAAAGTACAAATGTTGAATCCTGGCATATACAGCCTAAAGCAGGATTTGCCTGGCTCCATGTATCTGAAGTGAGGCATTCCTAGTTAAATAGATAGCCTGTCCTGAACAGAGGCTGTGGAGTCATTTCAATGTCACAGAAAGATATTATTTGTAAAACTATTATCTTCTGAAGAAAAAATGTTGTGGTACTGAAACTGGATCATGTGCAAGATGGGCAGTAGCCCACAGAGAGTCTAGTGGTCTACAGTCTTCCAAGGTTTTACCAGAGTGCATTGTTCTCTGCCAAGATGAAACATGCCAATACAAACAATTTTTCTCCCCAAGATAAGACCAGCTACATTCACTTTGTTCAGGACAACAGCTTATAGTTTTCTCAAAGTTCTAAACTAGAGGGATTTGGGAGGCACTGCCGCTAGCAAATGCTCTCCTCAGACTCTGCTGCTCTGAATTTCTGGCCCAAGCCAGTCTTGTGGCAGGTGAGTTAAAGTCTGACCCTGTGTGAGCCTCAGCACTGCGTTCAGTTTGGTGGGATTCTTTTGCCTTTTCAATAAATCCTGTAAAGCTGTAAAACTAGTTTTGAGCAGTTTACATCTCCTTGTGTCATTAATACCACAGATTCAGCATATGTTCTCAAGTTAAATATCTGTTGTTGTACATATACTACACTTCCTCTACATGAGGTTAGGCATAAACATTACTGTCACCCCAAACAGGAGATATATTGAATATTGTACATATAAAGTAAGCAGTCATTAGGTTTACTGCAGTATAGCATACACCTCAGTCAGAAATTCCTTCARTAGTGTATTGATTTTCATTGGGATTATTTTTCTCTACTATTCCTTTCACAGTCATCCAAACCTGCTATTCAATAACGTTCTCTCAAAAATTTGCATCTGGACATCATATTTACAAAATACTGTACTATGCTATGATTTTTCTAGTTAAGAATATGCAGCAGTTGATAGAAATCAATGAAGCTTTCTTGATTTCAGGGTAGTGGTGCCAATTCACAGTACACTTGRATTTAGTTGTACTTTTCCAGCTGAAAAACACTTTTTTTTCAAAACTGTCCAAATAAACTTTTGACCCCAATGTAAAAATAAAAGAAAAACAGATCGGACTTTTGTGATAATGACTACTATGGTTTTTTCCTTCTTTCCAACSCAAGACACAAAAACATTTTTTCCTTTGAAAAAGTTGCTGGATGAGAACGTCTTTTCCTTYCCATGATACAGCCCAACATGTTAATTAACTGTTATAAAAAGAACTAGAATGTCATCCCCGCACTCYGATTTGAAAACAGCCAAAATTTATCTACATTTTCTCTTATAAATTGCCTTTTATTAGTTTCAGCTCATCTTCCCTATATGTTCTTGGAACAAAATACAAAGTAAAACATAGAAAGARGAATATGAAGAATACTAAAATATCCTCTATTTAAATGACTTTCATACATCTCATATTTTGCTAAGTCATCTGAAAATTGAATCTTTAGTTGCATTTAAAGGGAAGAATAGACTACAAGATCCCCTCTCAAAACAATCTTTTTTAAAAACAACTTGTGTTAACAAGATTTATCAATGATAGCTGTATTTGAAGCTAAACTTCACCTCAAGATCTGCATACAGAGAGCTATCACTGACCTCAAGCAAATGAAGTATACAAGCTTGCAACTCTTCTCCTGAATAATCAAAATACTAATTCTTCTAAAAATAATGAGAATTTTTTTCTTAATCTCTGGAAGTGACTTCAATGGCATTTACATGCCACCATTAAGCATATAATTAATTGACCTGCTAAACTAGGCCAGTGCCTATTTAGAAGCAAAAAAGTTATGAGTTACAAGCTCTGTCTTTCAGACAATGACGCATTGAATATAACATACAGTATATTTTTTGCTAGCTTCAAATCACTGAAAACAAAAAACGATGCCTTGGTACCTCAGCAAAGTTATTTTTCATTTTGAGAGATAATTTTACCTGAAGACAAGCTAAGAGGATACAACTTTCTAAGTTATGCAGATAGAAAACATATCCTGCAGATAATTTTCAATCAGAGAGATCCTATTTTCTGTGATATTTTCAGAAAATTACCCCATCTTCCCCCTATGTATAGATAAATCATACTCACACTTCCTTAATTATTGTAAAGAGTGCATTATAGATTGTTCCTTTTCCCAAGATCTACAACCTCATAAAATTAAAATAATATCTATCATTTCTCTTGCATAGCTTCTGGTATGTCATGTTCAACCTTCTTCCAGCATAATCGAATACTCTGCGGGATATTTGTAGTAACAGTCATCAGTCTCTGTAATGAAAGACGCCTGCAAAAAATATGGTAGCTATCAGATGCTATTTCATCCTACCAATTCCTAATGTTTTCTAGGTACATATGCTCTTCCTAATATTATTTAATTTAGCTATTTTTGTTTGGCTTATATTAAACATTTCTACATTGGGCCATCAATATGGAAACTAAGACTGTTCAGCGAAAGCAAATATAATAAAAAAAGAAAAAGAAAAAAGAAAAAGAAAGCAGATAAAGATAATTTTATTATCTTTTTTCCATCACCAGATAACTGCATAGAGAGAATGCAGTATTTTCCATGAGGCCAGTGTCACTCACCTCTCAGAAGAGGAAAGATAGAGGTTTGCCAAACCTTGATGCCTGGCCAGCTAAATGAGGGCAGGAGTATTTGTGTTAACTGGCCCACATGARGGACAGTGTGGAGTGGGGCTGCTCTCCAGTGAGATCCTAGAATTCCTTCTGTTCTTGAGGATGTCAGGACAGATTTAGTTGGGCAATAGACAAGTATATGGACTTCAAGAATGTAATTCACATGGATGATACCTGACTTTACTTCAGAACCAGCAGCCAGGAGCTACCATGCATGGACTTTCAAATAAGCAGAGCTAAAGGACAAAAAATATGCCATAGCACAGACCTAGGAGTCTCATTTTGCCAAGGTCTGACCAGGATTTTTATGTCTTTCATAGGCTGAATGAGAATAAAGCTGTAGAAATAAACTAGAATCAGCAGGAAGAAGAGGTGCTTTGTTGGTCACTATTCCAATCACATACTACTGGAGTGCCACTAGGTAAAATCCACTGCATTTGGATAGTCAAGGATCAGATCTCAGAGACAACAGACAGATAACAGCCCAGGAAATGGACTTTTAGAAACCACAGGATATGGGATGATAGGTCTTAAATTTGAAGTAGAGGTCCAGATTCCTACCACCAGTACCAGTTTCCAKAAGGTCAGTTATAACGAAGGTGTTCACTGGAATTTTAGGGTACAAAAGTACGTTCAGCGTTGAAATTTCCAAAATCCAGATCCAAGCCACGCTTTAGCTTTAATCTTGTCCAAGGCCAATTTGTGCCTTTATAGGCACTCCTACATACCTAAGGAAAGGATCACTCAACATTAGAGGAATATTCTATAAAACTGCCCAGAGAAATAGCTCAAGATCTTTTACTTTGGATGCTACTCAGAAACTAGTTCTAGGATTCACAGATTCACAGGATTCTCACTTTTTACCTCCAACTTTTACTGTACCTACTCATCCAATTCAGCATATCCATTCCAGCACATTTTAGTGTCCAAATCACCATGCTGTAGAAACTAAGAGCAGACCTAGCCTTTTCAAGCTTCTCCCCAACTCTGACAAGTACCATATTCAATAAAATGGCTCTATTGCAAGATCCAGAACTTCATGCTCCTTCTCAGTGTGATTTATTCTGCACCTATACAGTCAATCAAATGCCAAAGTTATTTTTCTTTTATTACTCAGGACTGGTAGAACAGTCTCAGTTAAAATGATTTATAACAACTGTTTCCAGTTAATGGAAATTCAAAGTCTTTAGACAGCCTTTTTTATTTCTGGTGCTTAAATTCKCAGGAAAATACTGAAGTGTAATTGGTACCACATGCTTTTTTATTGTTTTCCACATGAAAGAATCATGATATTTCATAGATCACTGAATTATGCTGTGGCATTGTGCCAAATCATCAAACAGCAAGATCACATGTGATGAAGGTACAGCATTCAACGTGGGAATAACATATATCATATCTTTGTATCAGAGGTTAATTTCAGCTGGTCTGAGCAAACCCAGCCATCAAATGCTCTGGTGTTTTCCCCAGTCTCCAAAACACCACCTTGTAAATTATTAAAACAAGTCCAAGAATATGTGCGAATATTCACCAATAAATAATGGGACAAAACGACACTATCATTTCCAAGACAGCATTACCTTAGATCTCAGTCAATTGCTTCAATCACCTCAGAAATGTTAATAACCACTGAATATGAAGACATCTATCATATTCCAGGAATATCACTGTCATAGAGAAATAATCTCTTTATCCCACAGTTGTGCTGGCTAAAGAAATATGTTCACTGATTATTTTTAATATAGTTAAAGTGTGAGTATCTGCTTTACAAAATCAGAGCTACCTTAAAAAAACCTGCAAATCCTTTTTTTTTCTCTAAAGCCTACTTTGTGTGCAAATGTACATCAGATTTAGTACTTGAAACTTTTTATCATACTCTGASTTATTTTGTGATATTATTTTGTATCCATTTCTGCTGCACTATTACAAGGTGATAATTTGCTGGAAGGAGAATATACTCTTCAAAATATATGACTTACACACTGGAGCAATTGGGTATGTACTCAGAATCAGAATTCCAGTACTAAGCACCAGCCAAAAAGCACAGAGGTTAGAACCAYATATTACTGTTTCATTCCTGAAACCCATATCCTTTCAGATAACATATAAATTAAAAGCTGCTAGACTTGAAAGATATAAGGCCCTTTTTGTCAGATCCAATTACTACTTTGTCCTTTTCTGGTAAAACTCCAAAACGAGCTTTTTCCATGGTTAACCTCCAAAAATTATGTTCTGCCTAACATTCTGTCCACCTTTTTTTTTTTTTTTAAGAAAAATTGTTTTATAGCACAGAATTTATGAAAAAAAACCAAAAAACAGAAATGTAAAAAATGCAAACCTCAGATTTTCAAATGAATTAAAAACAAAGCAACAGTACATTCAAGCACTAAAGTATACAAAATTTCTTAAGGTTTGCCACTGGTCGTGGTGTCATTACAGTGTTTCTAGTCTAGACAGTGCTTTGCATACAGAAAAGCAAATCCTTCATTCTCAGAAAGCTTGCTCCTTGTGCTAGACAACATACAGACATATATACATACAGGGAAGRATCAGGCAACAGGAATGTGTGGAGCTGTCATAGGACTAAACTGCTTACAAAGGTGACCCGAGTCTCATCGTTGTAGCAATTTTAGAAACTGCTTCCAAAGTGATGGATCTAACATCAGAAAAACTACTGTCAGTGGCTAAAGAATTAATACTTCTAAGTAGTAGATCCTTGTTATGATAAAAAAAAATGTGATTGGCCTTTGTATCAAATGGTATAATTTTTTTTTTTTTTTTTTAATGAAAAACAGGAAACATGGCAGATTTTATCTCTCAGAACTTCTCAGGCAGGAAATTCAATTTTTCGCTTTCTGGAAGAACTTCAGTTGTAAAGACTTTTGAAGGGATATAATGGCAATATGGGCTAAATTGATGGTTGAAAAGAGGAAACACTAAATCCACGGCAGTGACTATGTTATGTTCCAACATCTTGGCCTTTCCTGGAAACAGAACCAACATTGCTTTAGGATTTGAGTCATTCTGTGGATAATTTTTGAATCTATGTCAGCATAGCTCTTTAGCACACAGACTAATTGTTTAGAAAAGCAATCTCTCTAAAAACCTGAAAAGGCAAATGAGACAGAAAAGGCCACCTTATTTCTTTCTGCACACAAACATGATAGAAAGTGGCAAGTTTGTTCTTTTAAAGTTCCCCCAACCTTCTACTTCTGTGGACACTCCATTCAGTTCTAAGTAAATTAGCAGTGTTAAAAGATGAGTAACAAAACTTTGCAGAGACTACCTGATGACCTTTTTGTAATGACACAATTCTTCATTAAGTTCTTTACCTGCTGTTTAGGCCAAATAGAAATTGCAAATAGTGGGATGAAAAAAAAATTTTAGTTGATGTGCATCTTGCAACATTTTTAGATCTGACCGAATGACCTTCAAAATTGGTCCACGCTACAATTGGCAACTGCTGCTTCTCAGTCAGAATGTCAGATGCTCGGCCAGGYTGGCAATTCTCACTGGAATGGTGTGAACTATTTTCAGTCCATCTTGAAGCAACTCTTACACACCGTGGGTGCACTGTGTGAAATGTTCTGCACACATGGGCATAAAATATTTGCACAGCTGTGAAGTTGGCAACCTGCTCTTCCCTACCTGAACGCCTATCCTACAGCCATCTGACCTACCAAGTGAATTACAAGAGGACAGGCCATGAAGTTAAATCCTGAAAATATTTTAAAAATCCCAAATCCTGGGATTTGCTGGCCGAAGGGAACTAGTTGCAGGATAGAAAAAGGTCCCCAAGGCTTTCCTTAGTAAAATGAGAAATTACATAACCTAAAAATGCTACCTTTTCCTTCTACAGGATGTTCAAGGCAGGAAAGCAAATGCTTCCTTTTCCTAGCAGGAGCAGTAAAATACCTGAGAACTCTCCTCTTGATGAGAAAATCCATGAAATGTATCCGTTATTCACCTCCATAGAGCAGTACCTGTTGAAAGATAAGGGAAAAAAAMCGCTTTTAGTAGGATGCACACAAAAGAGATGCAAATCAAAAGTTCATCTGACACTCAACATGTRTATGTACAAATCTCAACTGTAAATATTTGTTTAGTGACTGAATTTTTACACTCACTACTTGGCTTCATTTTCTGGAATTGGTTACGAATGAAGAATTATCCTTAGAGTCATCTTCACTTCACTTTCTCACCCTTACTTTTTAATTTATTTTTAATTACACTTTCTTGGGTGTTTGCCTAGGGAGATTTGAAAGTTCTTGAAGAGAGGGAATGCTTGGATCTTTCTGAACAATGGAAAATAAGATGTTCTTTTGCTGGAAATTGCCACGGGGAATGGAAAAAAAAGGATTGGGGAGGAATCTGAAGTACTTAAACCCATGTAAGTCCAACTCYGTGTTGTGAGATCAGCAGCAGTTTACAGTCAGTTTTGATCTGTCTTGCCCTCATTTTTTCTGAAAGAATTTGCATATATGTTAAACATAACTCCAATCTCTAAAAACATAAAAACTTCTCAAAAATGAGCTTATGTGCAAATGCTATTGGATAAACGATAGTCAAGAAATTTGGACAATGCAACAATACTTACAGATTATGACTATAGTCATGAAATACTTTTGCCACAGGCAGACAAACTAATAATCTTTCTGTTTTATGCCTTCATATCCTAAGCAAAATGTTTTTCATTTAATATTTACCTAGTCACGTGCAATGAGATATAAAGCTTTGGATCCTGCAAAATCCCCTGAGGGGAAGCTTGTAGAGCAAACATATCAGGGTTTTCTTTTGATGCTGTGTTCTGTAATGTCTTTTGTGTGTGCTTCCCATTCCTACATATCTAAGATTAGAAGCAAAACAGATCAGTTCTTCAGCAGAATTCTTGCCATGTGGCTTGAGAGGTGACAATGCACACTATTCCTCAGCCTAACAGCACTCCACATTTCCCAGCACCTTGATTTTTTTATTTGGAGGCAGATACAGCAATGACATATGACAATGATGAAGCATCACTTTTGCAACACATTCCACTCCTGCAACTGTATTCTGGAAATTTAGCAGGAGTACCCAGGCTCCTAAATATCCTTTCAAGCTTTGGGGATACTCTTTGGGGATACTCTTTGGGGATTTCTGTGCATTGGCACATATCTCTTCTCACAGATAACGTGCAGTGTATATTCCCACTTGCAAGACAAAGCCCATCTGGAAATGCTTCGAATAGCACACCTTTCCTATTTCACTCTTAAGTATACTCAACAGAATGACTAAACCAAGKGGGAGGAAACATAAACTTTAACCATAAGTAAATGATGCACAAGACATTCCTTCTCAGATTTGTGAGGCTTGTTCAACCCTACCTAAGTAGCTGAATTAACAATATATTTCACTGGATACCCGTGGACTTTCTGATTTTTTATTCACTTTTACGCATATGATTTTGAATAAAACATTTAAAACTTTGTATGAGTTTTGTGAAAAGAGCAACAAGTTTACCTTGTACTACCACACTTCCAATGCAATTGATTGCTTTCTGGGCCTCATTTTTGCAGTCTCTGCAGTGATGACTCTGTYCTGCCAGGCCAAGAGCACGAACACAATTATCTCCCTTTTTACTTCACACTCTGTTATGAGAATATTCTGAGCCATCCRCTGTCATCACCACTAAGTCTAGAGCCCCTATAACTATATAAATTAGTGCAGGTCAAAAAGTAAAAACACTTCTTTCCTCAAATGGTGGCCACAATGGAGCCTTTCAATCCACACCCATCACAATAATCTCATCCCAATTACATTCCATGGTCACAAGTTGCATGGCTCTCAGATCCTAATTATTTAATTTAACTGTTGGGAAGAGTTGTCACTGTGGATTGCTTTGAATAATGAGTGATTTTTCTATTCATTTTTAAATGCATGTGCTGCATTGCTGAACTCTGCTTTAGTACCAAATTCACTATAAAGCAATTAACCCTTGATAAAAACTATCCCCAAAAAGCATGGAAGAATTCTTCCCTGCAACTGTCACCCTTGCTAACAGAACTGTCACCAAGCAAGCAAGCTTTAAATCCCAGCTGGGATTACAGACTCCCAGAGCAGCCATCCAAAGGTACATGATAAACGAGACTTTCTACCTTAGCCCCAGTATGATGAAAATAATCCTGCTAACTTTGGCCCCAAACAGTTCCAGGCTTCAGTCGGATACAGCAAGCTTAGTAAACCCCAGTAAGAGTCTGCAGCTGGGGCTGCTTTTGCTAGAGTTGGTCAGATAGGGATTTTAGCTTTCTTTTCCTGACACAG